>NC_085140.1:117627278-117664778 GCF_024139115.2 Armigeres subalbatus
TAAGAGAAAATGCACTCTTCCTCCGGTGGGGTAAGAGTGCGCATCGGGAGGGGTAAGAGTACGCAATTTTAAAATCATGTGTTTTAAGTATATATTAACACAAATAAGAATAAATAACATTTAATTGATGTTTATTGAAAGTATATTATGGAATGTTTAAAGATTACGTAACTCAGAAAGGGGAGGGGTCCCAGAAATGTGAACTTTCATACGAAAACATTGTTTTTTTATTATAAACAAAAAACTAGAGGTAAGTGTTAGCCATCAGCAAGCACCGGATGTTTTCATCACACCGCGCCGTGGACGACATGCCTCATGCTGAGGCCCCAACACATCACTTATTTCGCATTTAAATTTCATTGAATACTTACCCTTTTCGCATACCTTACTCCAGCTTTGGAGCATTGCATAACATACCTGAAACGAGACAAACCATAAAATTAACAAATATAACGAATAATCAATGTGAATTACTTACCTTACAATCTTTCTGAAGATCAACAACATTTGTTTGTGTACAATGCATTGTTATTGACACTTCCAGAACAGTCAGGCAAGCAAACACTAATCACTCTTAGTACAATAATAGAGCTTTCATACAATAGGTTAGATAGATACAATACGTAACTGAACGCAAAATGAGCAAAGTGGCGGTAAGTTAAATAAAATGACACCTTCTTTTCACCAGGATGATTACGTGACTATGCGTATTTCATTGTTGAATGCTTGGTTGACTAGCTGTTGAACTAATTTCGTGTCAGTTTTGACATCTCTCATCCCTTAAGTCAGTCTGTCGCGGGAATACATTCGAAGAAATTGTATCTCATGTGATGTCTTAATGGAGAATTGAGTTTTCCTGTTATTTGACAAAGTTTTTCTGACTCCGAAAATTCGCCGAAAAGTCTTAGAACTAGTACTAATAGTCTAATAAATCATTTCTGAAGCATGATGCCGACATTTTTCATAATATTAACATTAATGTTACGTTTTATGACATAGTGGAGTGTTGCAGACTACTTATGTTTCTTAAGTCCCCTAGAAGCTTTTCATTCACATAGTCATCACATGGCAATTAGTGCTTTCAAATTGTCTAAACGTTTCCAACCAATTTGAAAGCTCTCAACAGTAAACACTATTCAAAATCAGCAAGGTCATTCGTACGACCAAAACCAACAAAACCAAAGACTGTAATTGTATTGAATCCCAGCAGTGCCCGCACCGCGCACCGATAAACCAATCACCGATATAGCAACCGACCGAAAAATCGCAACCGGTCAAAAGATTCCTGGTCATCAAACGTGCTCGGGAACCCACCGAACCAGAATGCCACCCGCGGCGAACCACCGACGACGACAGACGGAAACCGGGCGTGAGAGCCAGGTGACATCATAAAAGCCCCGCACCGGTCGCTGGAGCCCAGCAATCCATCACCTTTTTGCGGGTAGTGTCCCGCCAGCGGTGGTTCGGCAAAATGCATCCATTTTGGATGGGCAACATCCGCCGCAGCTCCTGTGAATAAATCCATTCCATTCCCGCAGTCAGCGTGGGTGGACGGATCCGAGCGAAACTCTGCACCCACGCTGATTCCATGGCACCAGAAGACCATCACCATCATCCGGCCCAGCCAGCCTGGGGAAAGTGACCGTCCATCCACCCGTCAGTTAAATGTCCGAAATTGTCAAAATGGCGCTTGACCGTGGTCACTGCTCAGGGTGGCATGGCGCGTGAAACGGCGGACTGGACGATGGACTGAACTGATGTGCGATCACCGCAAAACAGAGCTACTGGACGGCCGTCACCCCGCGCAATAGGATGGTCCAGGCTTGAAGGCAATGCGTTTTCAGATTCGCTCCGTGGCGGAATAAGGGCACCCTGGATGGAAGAATGATTAATTCACCTAGACGACCTGTTATGCTCCAAACTGAATCATTCTATAATCAATTAAACTGGTAAGGAAGCGCATGTTTTACAAAAATCCATTCGTAGCAATATGTGTAGAATGCTGGGGAGGATGTCCCATAATGTTGTGGGAAAAGTGTCTGCACACCCTTTCTGGTCTGCATACGACCACAAGAACCATACGGGCAAACAGACTCGTCGAGCACCGGCAACGATGGCAATCGGATGCGTTTTCCATGTAGCGTGAATTTATGGGTGATGGGGCATGATAATGGGATTTCTGTTCGATCGATATGCCTCTGCCTCCGGCGATGGGATGGAAAACTAATGATAGGTACTCATGGCTGGATACGATTGCAGAGAGATAGAAAGATCGGTGGAAAAAAAAACTGCAATATCTGCTGCGTTATGAAAGTTGAAGGAAAATGAAGTAATTAATATTTTACGGCTGCTTCAGACTAGGCATGTGACTGCAATGACTATTGGAAAAGGTATCGGCTTCTATTTCCCAGGATGATTGAAGTTTTTTTTTCTCTATTTTCTCAGTTACTCCACTGACCGTTCATCCGTTGCAGACTAATCCAATCTATAGCTGCGGTAGATTCCATTTCATCTGATTTGATTTTTATTCCTACAACTTCACCATGTTTCCCTGGATGATTCGGGTTTCTTCTGTCTTCCATTTTTCGAGCTTGGAAATAGCTAGTTCATTAGTGAAAAAGCACCGGGGTTTCCTTTCGCAATGCTGTATTGGATTAGACCCCGTCCGTTTTCTATCGAAAGCACTTTTAAACCATTATCTAACTGTTTTTCGGTGGACTTCCTATATGTGTAATAAAGTTTAATTGTTTTTTTTTTTTGAAAAGCAGATAACTTTTTCAATTCTACTGTTGCTGAAATTCGCACCTGATAATGTTGTTCCATGAAAATGAAATCCAAAACCTATGCTGCCCTCCAGTCCCAATATCAAACAAAGAGAATGAATTCTCTTTAATAAAATGAAAATATATTTTCCTGAGAAAAATTTTCATTCAAACTGGGGCAATACTTAGAGTATGTAATTTCATATTAAAAAAAAAACAATATTTTTCTTTCTTGATGCCTAGGGACGAACAAATGTTCATTCTTATACTCTTCTATCTTTGTTCCTTATTGACAGTTTTAAAGCCAATCTGGGAACATTACTGGAGCGTATATAGTTTGGTAAAATCTGGCAGATCTATTTCGTTTGTTTCCGTTGTACAATGAAGAAAGGAAAACTTTCCAAATTCCGCGAAAGCATCCTCGACGAAAAGAAACCTGAAGAAGCTTCAGTCAGCATCGCTGGTATATTGCATTCAAAACAATGCTGAGTTAATTAACTCTGCGTCACCTCGGGCAGCAATAGCTAAATATATTGACAGTTCCAAATCATTGTTTGATGAAACATTTGAAACGAATTCCACATGAGCTTGAGTACAAATGATATTCAATAATTGCAAAAGTTCGTCAATAATGCAACAAGAGACTATTGGTGCAAAATATGAATGACGTAGACAAAATGCGTATGTAAACATTATATGAGAAAATAAAAGCTCCGCATGTATGCACCACAAAATAAAAGAGCACTATTCCGAATTTTGAGTATGATATTTAACTTCCCCCAAACACACGCGATTCTATCACTTCGCGATTATGATTCTGTCTCCGTTGCTAAATGGAACATTGCCTGCAACCAACAATAGAATCGCGGAGACTAGTTGTCGCCGTCGCGGCAATGAAATCTGGGGTCTGGGGGCCTTCAGTCAAAAGATGTATCTTTTACCTATTTCGGTATTAGAGTCGTTCAAATTCTTTTCAGTACTAGGACTATGCAATTATTTGAGTGTTACAGCCTTAGAATATTCTTGGTGTACCGAGAAACCTTTAAAAAGTATTAAAGTAAAAGTATTCTTCTTCTTCGATGGCATTCCGACTAGAATTTGACCAATTTATTAATAGAATTTGATTTGCTTTCCAAATTTAGGGTTTTATTAGCATTTCCACAGTCATTAATTGAAGGCTTTCCATGCCTGTTAATTGCATAAGTATGTGTATTGTGTGACAAGTACAATGGATTGATTGTTCGATCCATATGGAAGAAGAGAATGTGTCTTTCAGCACTGCCGGGCAACATATGGTTGTTTATGCACACTTTAAACAAATTGCATATTTCTGTGAAATTTCACCCAAATCTCAACAGCAGAACTGCTCCGTGGATAATTTTACAGATTTTCGGTGGTTTTGACAGTTGAACAAATAAAAATTTGGAGAAATAATTACCAAACAATTCTGCTATTGAGATTTCGATGAATTGAAGCAAAATTCACCGAATTCTATGTGTGGGCAAAACCCTTCTTCCTTTTTGTCTCTATTTTTACGATGAGATATGATTCCGAATAACTCCAATTAGCATTCCAGCCCTATAAGATCAATAATTTTAAAATAACACTCAGTTAAGAGCTAGTTCGCGAGAAGCACGACCCCCTGTTGTATCGATGTTCTCCAAATTGAACGAAATTTTCAGGATTTGTTCATATATGTAGAAGAAGACATTTTGCAAATTTTCAGATTTTTTCATTGAGGCGAAGTGGGGTAAAACGGCCCTTCAAAAATTTATGTTAAAAGACCGACCAAATAAAAAAAATGCAATAACTTTGGCGGTGACTGACCGATTTTGTTTAAATTTTGCACGCTTTTTCTACTCAATTAGTACTTTATACCAAGTGGTTAATATGGTTATAAAATTGTTTACTTTAGGAGAAAATTGACTTTTTCGATAAAAAATGGTCTTTTTTCCAAAGGGAATATTTTTTACCAACAGATCTAGGATAGAAAACTAAACCCGCACGGCAATTAAGGAACTAAAGAGCTTCCATCTCATATATAATTCAGAAGTGCCAACTCAAGAATTTCTAAGAAAATCGCAATTTTATGCAACACTGTTTATTCAAAAGAAAGTTCGCACAAATTTCGACCCTACTTATGTTGATGTTTTCCGCTCTGGTGAAAACTTTTCTGTACTGTACTTTTTTGTCTAAGTAGAAATTAAAAATCAGGATATACCATTAGAGGAGCGTAGGGTAAAATAGTCCTTTAAAAATAAATGTCAAAAAATACATCTATTTTTTTATGAGTTCTAGCAGAAAATACATAAGTGTTAAAACACTATTTTTCTTCCTTTCAAATTCACCTACATTTTTCGTCTCAATAGATGCGTATATCCTTCTGCTGATTTATATTAGATAGCAAACTATTTGCAGAACAATTTTCAACAGAAGTAATAATAGGACCAAAAACACGTGCCTTAAACATTAGGCATGCCTTTCACAAACTGAAACAAAATGAACGGATTCAGCGAAAGTGCTTGTAAATATTTTTTAGAATCAGCTACAGGCAATTTACTGTGGGTACCGGTACTGATGTTGCATTTAGTTATGCGAAAAAACAATTAATCTTAACGGCAAATGAGCAATTTCGTAGCGTCTAAACATAGCTTGTTGGTGGAGCTGCCTCCTCAGATTATATTTTTCTTTTGTACTTGCATCAGGTTACCATAGGTTTTTTTTTCGGTGTTCGTGACTCTCTTTCATCCTCCATCATAATCAATTTAAACCAAATTCTGCAAGTTTATTGTGCAAAAACGTCAAACCGTGTACCATTCATACCAAAACAAATGTTCACACTTCCGAATGGATAGAAACTAGGTAAAGCATTGGATTTTGCTTTACGTCGTTTTTGAACCATAGTTCTTGCTTTCCCATATATGGAGTACCTGGTGGGAATATATTTTGATGGGACAATATTTTTGAAAGGGAGTTTAAGACGGCGCTGAGTTTACAATACCTCCGTCGGTATATTATATAAATGACATGACTAGATGACCAGTTCACGTTATTTTTTTAGATTGTTGAGAGATTGTGAAGTATTTAATTGTTGACAGATGAAAAACCATAAAAATACTACGCTTGGAAGAATTTCAAAGCAAACTAGCAAAATCGCTAGATTAGATGCCAGTTGGGTCGGAATAATCAAATCTAAGAAGTGTGGTTATGATCATCTGGTTTCGTAACATTGTTTATATTTGGAGATCTATTTTACCCCTCTCTCTCCATCCTAATATTTTTCCAAATAGATTCATCTATATATAGATATTTGAGGTTATGGCTTTCAGTCTTCTTATGCTCAAAAACGGGTTTTACGTTTTTATCCGACGTTTCGGTTACATATATTGTACCTTTATCAAGGAGTCTGTGGACAATGGTGGATTATGTTGTATTGATGTTGTATGTTGTGTATGTTCAGGATTACTTACTAACTAAGTCCCGTTTTATTGTTACATTGTCTTAGCATAGAACGTTTTGTCACAACTTTATGTTAACTGCAATAAACGAGAAACACTGATTGTAACAGGCGCACTCACTGTGTAGGTGGTCTTCATAAATTTACTTACATCGCCCCCTCTATTTTTCGGTGAGAAAATCATTCAATGACTACCATGACAAAATACAGTTCACGGTCGAAACTGAAAAAGACGGTCGAATCCCGTTTCTAGATTTACTTCTAGTACGACAGAACGACCAAACAGTCAAAACAGAATGGTACATGAAACCCATAGCATCGGGTAGGTTTCTCAATTACCATTCTAGCATAAGAAGACTGAAAGCCATAATCTCAAATATCACCATCATAGTCGATCTCTCCTAGAAAGTCTATATATAGAAATAAACCTTGTGAGTTTCTCCCAGATGCTGAAACTTCGATAAAAATGGAGTTGCGATTCTCACAAGCTGGCTTGCAAACAAACAGTGCAGTGTGCATAAACTTATAATTTGATTGATTGTTCTTGAATCGGCGCACTGAAATAAGTTTCAACAAGTTTTCAAGTTAGAAAGGAAATACGTCATGTTTTTATACTAATGTATATTCTGCTAAGGCTCACATATAAAAATTTATGAATTTTTGACATTTTATTTTTATAAGACTTTTTTACCCAATTTTACCCAATTTACCGAAAAAAAATTGAAAATGTTTAAGACATTTATTTTAGTCCTATTTTACTTCTGTTGAAAATTGTTCTGCAAATAGTTTGCTATCTAATATAGATTAGCGAAAGATATACGTATATATTGATACGAAAAATATAGATCTTTCCCTCCGGAGATGAGCCAGCCTCGGGCTGAAAGTCTCCTAAATAAAGACAAAAAAAAAAAAAAAAAAAAAAAAAATATAGATGAATTGGAAGGAAGAAGAAATAGTGTTTCTAAACTTATGTATTTTCTGCTGGAACTCACATAAAAAATTGATGTATTTTTTGACATTTATTTTTAAAAGGATTTTACCCTACCCTCCCCTAATGGAAAATCGTGATTTTAAGCCAGATCGGAAAAACATCAATATAAGTTGGGTCGTGCGAACTTTCTTATGAATAAACAGTGGCGCTTCTGAATTATATATTAGATGAAAGCTTATTAGTTCCTTAATTTCCGTGCGGATTTAGTTTTTTATCTTAGATCTGTTGGTGAAAAATATTCCCTTTGGAAAAACGACCATTTTTTATCGAAAAAGTCAATTTTCTCCTAAAGTAAACAACTATATAACCATATTAACCACTTGGTATAAAGTACTAATTGAGTAGAAAAAGCGTGCAAAATTTAAACAAAAACGGTCAGTCATTGCCAAAGTTATTGCATTTTTTGGTTTTGGCGATTTTTGAACAAAATTTTTTGAAGGGCCGTTTTACCCCACTTCCCCTTAATGAAAAAAACTGAAAATTTGCAAAATGTCTTCTCTTGCATATATGAACAAACTCTGAAAATTTCATCCAAATCGGAGAACATCGTTGCAACCTCCCTTGGAAAGGGGGTCACGCTTCTCGCGAACTGGCTCTTAAACTATTGGTCCATGTAGTTCAGCAGAATAATCGATGTTTTGCATATGGTCAAGCATTTTTTGCATGTGAACAAGCAATCTTTGCAGGGCTATAGCTTTTTTGTGTGGACGTTCCAGAAACACACGTACCTTCTCCAGCAAAGTTTCTCGGCATGCTTTGGGTTATACTTTAACACAATGTGCCACTTCGTTTACTATTAACTGGAACCTCTAGAAGCAAAATAAAATTAATGTGTAAGAACGGAGACACTTCTCTTCTCACTCGTCATTTCTAATTTCTTATTTCTCACTTTTGCAGCGAGAAATGAGAAATTATGATTGAGAAGTGATACATCAAATGACATATTCGGCCAAATAACATATTCGGCCGGATGGCGTGATCGGCCAAATGACTTTCGGCCAGTTGGGTTTCGGATTCGTCGAATTCCACGACATAATTCGGTAGCTCTAAAATCACCAGCGCACGTCTTCAGAAGAAATGATCTATTTTTGTTGTAAGTTGCCACTAGGGTGTCCCTTTTGTGACTAATTTTATGAAATATATTTTTTTAATCTTTCGAGTTAGGGAATCGTACTATTCTACACAGTTGAAGAAAATCTCTAAGCATTTCAAATTCCAAATTCCTCCAGAAGTTGCTTATGAACCTCGCTTAGGAATTGATTCTCATCAGGAATGCTATCGAAAGTTCCTCATAGAATAACTTTGGAAATTCCTTCAAAAATTCATTTGGAAATTCCTTAAGGTACTCCTTGGAAAATTCCTCCATGGCTTAATTCTTCCAGAAATTTCTATGAAAATTCCTCCAATATATCTTTAAAATTCTTTAAAATTTTCAAAGAAATTCCCAAAATATTTACTTATCTCTTTGGAATTTTTTGGAATTTCTTTCAGGAGTTCCTTCAAAAATTCCTCCAAATGTTTCAACGGTAATTACTTATGAACTCCGCAAAAACTCACCTCCAAATTTTCGGATGAATGCCTCTTCGAATTACCCTCGGATTTCTTGGAACATTCCCCCCCTCCGAGTTTTCCACTGAATTCACGGAGGAATTTTCTTCCGAATTCCCAAATAAAACCTCCTTCGATTTCCCGGAGAAAATACCTACGAATTCCCGGAGGATTTTTTCCTGAATTCCCAGACGATTATCCTCTAAATTCCTGGAGAAATGCCCTTTCAAATTTTCCCATCGAATTCCCGGAGGAATTTACCTCCGAATTCAAGAAGAAATTCACCTTCGAATTTCCTCCGAGTTCCCGGAGAAATTCCCTTCCAAGTTCGCGGAGGAATTTTGCTCCGAATTTCCAGAGGATTTTTCTCTGAATACTCTAAATAATTCCCCTCCGAATGTTCGGCGACCTTTCCTCCGAAATTCCCGGAGGAATTCCATTTCGAACTCTTGGAAGTATATCTCTCCGAACTCCCGGAGGAATTTCTCTCCGAATTCCCGGAAAATGCTCGAAAAAATTGCCTTCCGAGTTCCTGCAGAAACTCCCAAAGGATTCGCTCTTCCAGAAATTCCTTTGGAGACTTCTGAAATTCCCGGAATTCATTTAGGAAATTCATCCGGAAATTTCTTTGAAAATACCTGTGATAGAAAATTTATAGGGATTCCTGTAAACATTTTTCTGTAGAAAATCCTGCTGGAGCTCGTTAGTAAGATATCATTATCATAAGAAATAAGTGTAAAAAATTCTGATGGAACTTAAAAAGAAATATTCGAAGGAATTTACGCTGGAATCCCTTGAGAAATTTTCAATGGATACTGAAGGAATTTCCAAATTCCTAGAGGGATTTTGTACAGATAAATTTTCGGGTGGAAATTTTCAAAGAATTTCCGTAGGAATTTCTGAAAAAAAAACTCCGGGAGGAATTTCCACAGATTCTATAAAAAAAAAACTTGAAAAATGTCGAAGGAATTCCTGGAATAATGTCCAAAGCAATACTTGGAGGAATCCCCAAAAAAATATAGGGAGAAATTTGGATGGAATCCAGAGAAGAAACTTGTAAGGAATCTTAAGAGATCTGTGCAGAGAGTACCTTAAGGAATTTCCGACAGAATTCCTGGAAGAATTTCCGAAGGAATTTCTGAATGTGTTTCCGAATGAATTTTTGCAGGAATGTCTTAAATAACTTCCTAAGGAACTTATGAAGGAATTCCTGGAAGAGTTACTGAAAGCCCTGTGCAGCGCTCAAAATTTTATCAGCAGCGGCGTAATAAATCATGTTCAGTCAGCGGCGACAGCGTGGCGACGTCACATCTTTGTTGATCGACGGCAGCGGCGCGAGTCGGCGTAAACCTATTTCATACATTAATTTTTTTCTGAAATTTCTCTGGAAGTTCCACAGGAAATTTTTCCGAAAGTACCTATGGGAATTCCTCCGGTAATTCCTTTGAAGGAAGTTCTTCCGGGAATACCTCTGGAAGTTCTTCTGGGAATTCCTCCAGTAGTTCTTCCGGGAATTCCTCCGCTCTGGGAATTCCTCCGGAAGTACATCGTGGCATCCTTTCGGAAGCTCCTTCGGGAAATCCTCGGAGGTGTCGGAAGTATCTTTGGGAATTCCCCCGGAAGTTCCTCCAGATATTCTTCCCAAAACTTCTCAGAAAATTCCTCCGGAAGTTCTTTCAGGAACACTTTCAAAAGATCTTCCATTAATCCCAGAATTTCCTCTGGAAATGCCTCCTGATGTTCCTCCACGAATTCCTTCGGTAGTTCCTCTACTAATTCTTCCGGAAGTTCCTATGTGAATTCCTCTGGATGTTTCTTGGCGATTTTTTCAAAGAAGTTCTTCCAGGATTCCGGAAGTTCCTCCTGGAATTCCTTCGAAAATTTCTTCTGAATTACCCCGGCATATTCCGAAAATTACTTCACAATTTTTCAAGGCTAGTTTGCCAGAAATTCCGCCAGTAATTCCATAAGAAACTCCCCCTAAAGTTCTCCATGAAGTTCCTACAAAACAATTGCCAAGTCCTTTTCAAAAATTCTTTAAACCCGCCTTCTAACTACTCATCTTCCGGGAATTCTTCCAGAAACTTTTACGGGAATTAAATTGCGAATTTCCTTCGAAAATTTCGCACGCATCCTTCCAAATATTCTTCCAGGAATTCCTTCTGAAGTTAACCCTGAAATTCATCCAGGCATTTCCCCCAAAATTCCTCCAAGAGTATCCTGCGGAAATTCATCCCATTTTTATTCATAAATTTCTCCAAGAACTCTTCCAAAAATTCTTTTGGAAATCCTTCCGAAATTTCAACTGGCAGTTATTTCAGAAATTATGCTTTTAATTCCCACAAAAGTCGCCTGAACATTTCTTAAGAATTCATCCAAATAGCCCTTAAAGGTTTTTTTTCGAAAAATTTCTCCAGGAAATCCTCCGAAATATCTTTGGAAAATTAAACCTGGAATACTCCAAGAAAACTCACCTGTGGTATCTACCACGAAATCCTCCAGGAATTTCTACAGACATTACTTTAAAAATCCTTGCGAACATTTCTCCAGAAATCCCTCAATAAATTCCTTCTAAAACTTCTTCCAGAAGCTTCCAGAATAGCTGGTCATAGCTCTCACCGATAGTCTGGAGGATGAATAATAAAATCATTGAAAACGTCTCTTGTAATTTGGCTACCAAGGTAGCCTCAGATACATTCAATCTATTATACAGGCATTCTAAATAATTGAAACGGCATTTCATCCGCATTTTATCCGCCTCAATCAAGACCTCGGACCTACGAGCGCTTTGTTGTGCGTCGTACTAAAAGTGCGCGTAACATGTTGCTGTTATATAATCACATTTTCATTTGAATTTGATTGAATTTCTCTAAGCCCAAATCGTAAACAACAAGGCCAGTAAACGTCAAGACTTAGAAGAATTTTCCCTAGCAACCCGCACATGCAGTGCCCTTCTTCTTCTTATTGGCATTACATCCCCACACTGCGACAGAGCCGCCTCGCAGCTTAGTGTTCATTAAGCACTTCCACAGTTATTAATTTCGAGATTTCTAAGCCGGGTTACCATTTCGGCATTCGTATATCATGAGGCTTTCGTATATCAACACTACACCCAACCGGCGGTTGTTAGATTTTCCAACAATTTTGTATAAGAACCTAACAAAACCTGTATGAGAACTGGGCATATGCGAAATTGCTAGATTCTTATACAAATATTGTATAAGAATCTAACAATTTTGTAAGCTTTTCTTACATTTTTTGTATAAAAATCTAACAATTTCGCATATGCCCAGATCTTATACAGGTTTTGGTAGATTCTTATACAGAATTGTTAGAAAATCTAACAACCGCCGGTTGGGTGTAAGCTGTGAGGCGGCTCTGTCCCAGTGTGGGGATGTAATGCCAATAAGAAAAAGAAGAAGAAGATATCATGAGGCTAGCACGATGATACTTTTATGCCCAGGGAGGTCGAGACAATTTCCAATCCGAAAATTGCCTAGACCGGCACCGGGAATCGAACCCAGCCACCCTCAGCATGGTCTTGCTTTGTAGCCGCGCGTCTTACCGCACGGCTAAGGAGTGCCCTATAATGGAGTAGAAACCAAGGGCGGTCAGGTTCATTCGGCATTACCAAATCATTAAATGATTTATTACAGTTAAACCTCCATGAGCTGATGTTCTATGACTCGACTCATGGAAGCGAATTATGCCATATTAAAACAAATTTTCTGCCCTAGTAACCCCTAGTAGAGTAAATTATTGTCTTCAAGAGCGTTACAAAACATAAAATTTTACATGGGTGGGTTACTGTGATGGTCCCTTCAATCAGCTTTCCAAAGATTTCTTTTTCTACCATTCGATATTTTCATGAGTCAATGCGATGGTCTGTTTAATACCGACATACCGACTCATGGATGTTTGACTGTAGTGATATGGAATGAGCTTGTAGACCACCTGTAATCCATGATAACAACAAGAACTATATTTACAATGCACATTGGTACAGGTAACAGACAAAGTGGTAATAAGTTTTTCAATCCGAAAACAGCAGAGATAGAAAAAAAAAACTTCGTTCCATAAAATTGTTCCTTAATGAATATTTTTTATTTGCAGAAATACGGGTATATGAAGTTCCGCGAAGTTGTAGTTCAGTCAGTTTCCAAGAATTTTGATAAAACAATAATTTCTCTAGTTCTTAAATTGACCGATTTCGAGCAATTATTCCAAGTTTACTTAGGGTGACCCTTAAAAATCAATTTTTTTTATCTAACTTTTTTGTTTCAAGTTTCTGAGCAATGTGTTCAGACCTCTTTTTAAGCTTTGCAAGGCGCAACTTTTCAAGTACTTAGCGTTGCCATATCTCAAATTAAATCAAATTAATTTAAAATTGTTTACGTTTTTCTTTGAAGCAAAAACACGGCTGTATCTATGAATGGCGCAAACATGTTTTCAATTTGTTTCCTCAACCTCATTCTAATACTTTCAGGCTCCATTTTAAAGTATTAAAATCATGGGGATGATTGAAAATAACTCCATAGGGTAGATGTATTATATTTTGCCACTGTGTTATATTTCGCCACCTTGGTAAAACAAGTATTTTTCAACGCTCTAGTGCAATATTTTGCCTAACTGTTTTAAACAATCATGCAGCTCTAGTAAACATGCATACGTTAACTAAAAATGTTGTTATTATAAATCTACGATTACTGATAAAAATTCATCTAGAAATAGTTGTCTCGATACCATGGCAATTTTTGTCCGTTTGAAGAACAGGCCAAAATAAACAAATGCCGGAAAAACTGATCAAACCTTCAAAATTATGACTAAAATACGTACACAATCATACCCGACTAGGAAGGCAAAACAAGATTATAACATGATTGTAACAACATCAGTTATTTATAACAACCGTTGATATAATCGAGTTATGATAAATTATTATCACATTTTTTCTACAGAATTAGTTATGTTTCATTGTTTTGTTAGAAAATTTAGTTATTTTAACAACATCCTGAACCAAGTTTATAACAGCCTATGTTAGAAAAACTGTTGAACTCAGTAACACAATATGATATAAATTTGTTATTCTCTCCTGATTGGGTAAGAACTATTCAGAAATGCGACTACTAACGGTTTTATTTAAAAGAGCCGATGTTTTTGTCATAATTTAGTTAAATAAAAGGTGGCGAAAATTAGCACATCAAATTTGGTGTTTTCAATAATCGCCATTGGCAAAATTCCATTCACAGTTCGGAAATTTGAACCTGAGTTAATTTTCGCCACGATCAACAGCATCGGTGTCTTCTTCTTATTTTTAATTTGGATTCGTTTTTTTAAAACAAATTGTGTTGCCTAAACTCCGGGCGTCAGTGGATTTAATATCCGTTCAAATCATCATTTCAAGAGGACAAGAAAGGGGTGGCGAAAACTAGATCATGGAAGTGGCGAAAATTGAAAATGTGTGGCGAAAATTGAATCACAATATTTGCTAATTTAACGGCATATTTATATAAATTAGCAATAATTTATCGTCATTATTAAATCAGATTTGCTAGGTAAGGACCTGTTTTACATAATAATCCCGACACCTCCACAATAATTAGTTTTTTTTTAATTTTGCGACAATTTGAGAGATAAACGTACATTTAGGGTAGCGAAATATAGTGCTTCTACACTATTAATGCTTTGGAAAATTTATCGTTTTTGCCATTTTCAAGCAATATTTTGCTATTTTTAAGTTCAATCAAAATTAATTGATCATGTTCCGGGTATTGAACCACCCGACTTGTACATTAATTTACAATGATCTGAAAACTCAGATGTGAATATGTACATTATGTGAAAGATTTTGATTTGAAAAATGTATTGGAGGTAACCACTTTTTCCCTTCGATGGGACTTGAACCCACGACCCTCAGTACGCTAGACTGGTGCTTCAACCAACTAAGCTACGAAGGACCTCGGTGGGCCTCCGCAACCTAGTGGCTACTGAATAAGCTCAAGATTCTCAAATTGGACGCATAGTCAAATCACTCGCAATCCATTTGTCAAGCCAACACTTCCACATGTGTATAGTACACGAACACATTAGAGGAGCGTGAGTATTTAGAATGTCTGGCGGCTACACACATTTTTCATCAGCAAGTGTACTGATCAAGTAGAGGTTGTGTGTGCTATTTGCAGAGCATTAGTGATTAATCATAGATTTAATCATGATTAATGAATCATGGGTAATCATTTTTCTTTTATCATAATCATACATATAATCGTACACTAATCACCAATAGTTAATCATAGAATTAAATAATTAATTTAATCATTAATCACTAATCATATTCACAATTGTTTGCGTTTATTCATTATTTATCAAGCATAATCATTGCATGCATTGCTTTTATTCATAATTTTGAGCATGAGCATGAGCATGATGACCGTGAATTTCGTAGTTGCTACTCCGTGATCGACCAGAACAATCGCAATTGCACAGGGAACCAATGGAAGGAAGCATGGGATTTGCTCTCCAACCTCAATGTGCACAGACCGAGAGCTCTAGTATTTCGGATAGTCGATAACGGCGCTGGCCACGTCCTCACGGTCATCAGGGATGGAAAGGAATTGATGATGCAGTCACTCGCCCACTGCAAGCCGAAAACACCTCTGCACCCGCCACGAGTTTCTGCGGAATTTTGTTGGAATCTTGGGGTTAATCTTGGGGTTGGGATGCCGAAACGAACTTTTTCGCTTATTTCAAATTCTAACAGTTACCTGCTAGAACTAATCAAGTTGTAGGTATAGGGATAGAAGATGGAAACAGTATGAAAGCCCATTTCCAGTTCTAGCGATTGCTAGAACCAAGGATGTTAACGATCATTCTGTAATTTGCGTTCGATCATTTAGTAATTTGTCAATAACACATTCCAGGAGCTGAATTTCAAATCATGTTGTATGGTGGACTGGTTTATAGTGCGAAGGTTTTTCTACAACTTTGCCTAATGGTTCGTTATTAGAATTCAACTAATAACGGAGTTAGAGCGCTAGTTGAAGTAACTTGAACTAAATGATTGGAATTTTGTTATCATTTAGTCTAAGTTACTGAAACTATAGCTATAACTCCGTTACTAGTGAAATTCAAACAACGAACCATTGGGCAGAGTTGTAGAAAAACCTTCGCACTAGAAGTCCATACAATATATTTTGAAATTCAGCTTCTGGAACGGGTTATTGACAAACTACTAAATGATCGAACGCAAATTACTGAATGATCGTTAACATCCTTGGCTAGAACATGAGAAAAATATGAAAAGATACAAAGTAGGAGGAATGGAACGGGCCTGGGATTGAACCCATGACCTCCTGCGTATGAGGCAGAAGCGGTAGCCATATGATCACCACGCCCGTAACATCGCTTTTATTCATTTTTTTTTATCATAATCATATAACTTTTATACCTTTTAATAACCCAAATTGGCAGTCTTAGAGAAACATTACCTGATTATTGATCACTATGCAAATAATTCAATTTGATTCTTTATATCATTAATCATACGCATGTTGTGTCAATATTTAATCACGATCGGTAATCGTTGATCATCCTCCAAACATTTTATTCATTAATCATTATCGTTAATCACTGACAAAAATAAATGTAATCGTTAATCATAATCATAAATCATTGTCAAAAATAAATAATTCATCAATCATAATATTTAATCATAGAGTTGAATGATTTGATCATAAGAAATTTAATCATTCATTGGAAGCTTTATCCATTATCGCTCTTGCTATTTATCAGTCGGTCGTCAACTCAGACCCGACCGCATTGCGTAGGCAAGAGCACGCAACCTCAACTTCATTCCAATGAAAGTTAATTGCCGATGTGCCATGTATTGGACCACCCGAATTAGACATTAATTTACAATGTTCTGAAAACTCAGATGTAAATACTTATGTAAAAAAATAAGTTTCTCCAATGATAAAAATATGAAATCAAAAGAATAAAAACAGTGAGTTAAATAGTACAAGTGGGAGAAATTCTTAACAAGGAAGCTTTCGTAAAGGGTTTTGGTTTAATTGGGCTGGGTACCAATCGAGTCTCAATGATATTGCTTGCTGGATATTTTTTCCAAATATGTGACAAACAGTCAGCAATGTTCAACCCCACACTACCTTTATAATGTTCCCGTGTATCTAGGTTGTTGATTTCCATTTACCGTTTTCGAAAAACAAACCCAGAATATCGTCGAGTCAAGTAAGAGGCACTGAAGACGACCTTACTGTTGAGGTCAAAATACGTATCTGTCAAGGTACAATCAAGTGGTGGAATTAAATGGGATGGTACAAACTCGTCTTATGACAAGGACCAGAATATCAAATATTCATATTCTGTCTGTACTGTGCTTTTGAATTGATTTCATATTGTTCAATTAAATAATCTTAGAAATTAAAATTGTACGAAATTCATCTCATGTTGTGCTATAAACAAGAAAAATTTGAAAAATCTATATTAAGGTAGTAGTTTTGTGCAAGTAGTCGCCCAAAATCATTCCAGAACTTCAATGAATTCTAACCCAATTCTTCATTCAATTTCATTTCAGGTAAGTGCGAAATCTAATCAAAATACAACGCTGCAATCAGGTAAAATATATTTGTACAACGGTGTCATGAAAGCATCACAACTGTTGGTTCTCAATCAACGAGAGCGCCGCATGTAAACTACGAGATTCGAATCTGAATTCCTAATTAGATGACTCGACGGATGCAATACACGGAACATCTGCTTCGTGTCTGCGCTTTCCCTTGAGCCTGCGACTCTCGAGCAAATTGTTTGCGCGGTTGATCGTAATCAAGTACATCACGCACCGATAAAGGTGGCCCCTCTCATCTGAACGCAATTATCCATTCCACGTTTTGAACAATACAGCATCAACGTTGGCTGTTCACTCATTAGCATCGGAAGCTGTACTACTCGGCTGACCTACGTACCTAACCAGTTGGGTGACGAATAACATGGAGTTTTTACACGATAACCCTTCCAGGGTCGCATTAATGCTTTTTCCTTGAAATATACGAAGCCTTGCGAAGGTTGTGAAAATTGGCACTTTTCAATCCTACAGTCATAAAATCAGTTTTATAATTGTTGGATTTATCTACATTTTAATATAATGTTATGTAACACATACCAAAAAATGAAAAGTAAAACAACTCAGATTGAATGTATGTTTTGTTCAAACAACTGAAATAAAATCCGTTCTCATAATATGAACATGAAGAAACTAACCCTGAAAGGGTTGAAGCGCCATCGATATAGCGAGAAAAAAACGAACGACCCACCGATCAAACAGCGTTCCAATAGAGCGAAAATAGTCCATTGCGCCCCGAATGGCGCGGCACGGGCGGCGCTTAATTAGCGTTGCTTCGGAATAATCCGACTAATTTATTCGCTGGCAATTTAGAAACACAATCCAGCAGCGGGTGGCGGTCGGTCATTCATGATCCTACCCGAATAGGATTGATATCGCGCTCGTTCGGGTGTCCGAAGTATGCACGGCCAGGGGGTTCCCCATCAGATTATCGTTGGGTGGAGCGTGTTCGATAATTGATATTAGGCGAGAAGGATTACATCCCCCAATAAACGTAGTGCAATGGAGTGAAAACGAATGCACGATGAATTGTAAATTTAGTCTTATCGTTTGACCTACTCTAGATTGGCTTCGGAGTATTCAAAGAGCTGGAAATCGAAAAAGAGATCATGCTACGATTTCGATGAAAATCCGATTTTCATTCTTCAAGGTTCGTCGGCTCGATTAGCTCGAGAAATTTGGACCAATGCCGTCTTTTAATTGTTTAACTTAAGCTAAAAGAAATAAAACGATATGAATAATCGATTTCTTTCTAGTTACTTGAGCTTTCATGAAATCTCAGATATTGCGATTCCACGTCAAAAATTGCACGGATTCCATTGACGCTCATTTCAAAACTCCCATTATTTCCAACGTGTTAAGACGTTGTTGCGAAACGCTATATGATCCACGTCTCATAAATTAATACCAACCAACATATTTCCATAGCGTCCCATTATCCTCTGACCAATATTACTTTGACCATTTCCATAAAAGTTCATGTTCATGAGTGCTGGTTTCCATGAAACATTCGCCGAAATGTATCCGCTAGCTATGCATAATATCCCACATCGTTCCAAACTTTTGTGCTATCGCCCGTCGCCCGATGATGGTGACATTATTCGACACCAACTGCAGAATAACAACGTACTGTTGTTGGGGAAGTTCCGGAAAAGCAATTTGAAAATTGGTTATTATCTTTCGCATTCGCTACCGTCGTACCTAGTGCTGGTTGTGCGTAGTGCCAGGATCGACGCCTTCGTTGCCACCCCGTCGGATGGAATCGAATAATATTGACATTGGGAAAACGTGTTTCGTCGCCGTTGCCATTACTGTTGTTGGTGATAATTGTTGCCCCCCATCGAAAGCATTTGTTGTCACTTGTCAAATGTTTGTACTGTAACAATGATGGCGGTGACAGTGATTATGCTCTGTCAATAAAACTCGGCGATAATGGACTAACCTTGCACCTCGGTGCGGGAATTCCAGTGAAACGTCAGCTCAGTGCAATCGATGGCTAACCACAGTTTAATGCTGTGTAATCGAAAACTATTTCGCAGAATTCTACAAAATGTGAAACTAAGTCAAAATCATTCAAATTCCTGTGGGGTGAGAATCTGTTTCGGTTGATGCACCTCACTTTATTCCAATATTCCAATGCTTTATTTGAAGAACACATAAATGGAAAACTGCAATTATCATTCAAAACCGAGTGAATGCAATATTGTTTGGAGTACAATTGGTAGTTGCCTTTATAATTGTCAACAAAAGCGAGTATCCATAAACTTGAGAACGCACCAGAGAGCGCTCATTCGATTGCTGCCTGGCTGATTCGCGCACGTCGGCGTTAGTTGAAGCGAAAGCTTTCATCCGATTTTCCACCGTGCTCCATCAGTGGAATCTCATTAAGAGGATCACGAGTGCAGTGCGGCAGCTCCTGCCTGTCCGGACGACTATGAGTGGTTTTCACGCGGGCTGGCGGTTAAAAAATTGGCACTCCTATCGCTATAAATTTCGAAATTCTTCGATAATGTGGAGCTCGAAAATTTACAGTATTCACATTACTTCATCGTAAGTGCTGCCACTCATCAAAACTATTCATCGAACCGAATGCGCTTTAGTGCGGTAATAATCAACCATGCGTCTCCATGCTCTCGATATAAACTTCAATTCAATGGACAACTAAAATTAGCTCACTTGTCGCAAAACGAGTAGGATCTATTCCATTTAATTTCACCGCTTTATTATCTATACAGATGCGTATTTCGACTAAGCTTACTTATGGGTTCTGTACACCTTCAGTGGTGCAATGGGACGACTTGAAATATCTCCATCCTGAACGATGTCCAGTCCAGTTATCGCGTTAACCTGTTGTCAGGTTAGATTTCGGTCGACTTCTTTTATTTCTTTACTGAGCCTGTGATTGACTGTCTGTTTATTGTTTATAACAGCGGTCGTCAACCTGGGGTTCATATTACCCTAGGAGTACCTTCGCTGATCTCAGGAGATACTTACTTGATACTTGATGGGCTACAGCTCTTTGATAAACCTACACCGAATGGAGTATTCTTTTCCACTGGACTCGTTTCTGGACCAATCGCTTCCAATCGCCCTGAACATTGAGCGCCCTCAGGCCCTGTTCAACTGCAAAAAGCCATCGTGTACGCGGCTTTACACGAAGCCTGCGGTCTCTTCCGGGTTCTCTACTAAATATTATCTTCGCTTGATGTTATTTCGGGATACGAACAACGTTTCCAAGCTTAATAATATCCAGCTCTTTATACAACTGGTACAACTCGTGATTCAAGCGACGCCGCCGGATACCGTTCTTTTGTTTACCGCCGAGTATTGTTCGCAGCAGCTTACGCTCAAACACTCTGAAAGCTTTCCGATCAGCCTCCTTTAATGTCCATGTTTTATGGCCGTATGAAGCTACCGAAAGAATCAGAGTAGTATACAGCGCGAATTTTGTCTTCGGGACTACTGGACTTAAACAGGTTATGAAGTCCGTAATAAGCCCTGTTTGCAGCTGCAATACGCCTTTTCACATCGCGAGTAACATCATGATTATAGCATGTCACTAATGTTCTAAAATTCACAAATTCTTCTACCACTTCCAATTTTTCACTATCCAGCACCATTTTATTACCACCACCACTAATGAATCTACGATGCTTGCCAGCGACCATGTACTTTGTTTTGCTGGTATTGATCGTAAGTCCAATCCTCGCTGTCTCCCTCTTAAAAGGCACAAAAGCCTCTTCCACGGCACGGCGATCGATCCCGATAATATACGATACCCAGGCAGAAGTTATGAAAAAAATAACAAAATAAGTAATGGACTTGATTGGTATAAGAGATAAAAGAACAGCCAACAATATCAAAAATTTGTACCGAAATATCATTTAAATATCAAGATATGCTATGGATAATATCAAACTAATGGCACATGATATTGGTCACTTCTTACAAATAGCATAACTTGATTTCCTCATGTCATGATGTTTCAGTGAATAATATGGATATTGTTGTCCGATCTTATAACTCTTATATCAATCATGTCCATATCTCATTTTGCTAGCCCTAGCTTCGCTAGCCCCAGGGAGTACCTCAGTCAAGATTTCGTAATGGCGTCTGTATTACAATTCCAATCGAAACTTATGGATAAAGTTTTGATAATTGTGTTTTTTTTTTTAATTTCAAAACTATGTACATAATATGGCGATTAGGTACTCAGAGCCTATCGAATCTTGCCCTCGAAAACCACCACAGTGGATGCAGGGCTGTGAGACGACATTTTTCTGCCAAGAGGTTTAGAATTATCCCTTCGAGAGGCTTGAAAGGACCCCTTCAAAAGGCACGGAAGCCTCCTTTCATGAGGCTCGGAAGCTTTCCTTAAAGATGCACGAAATTTTTTTTCCAAGAGGCTCGAAAGCCGCTGTCAAGAGTCTCTGAAGCTTCCCATTAAAAGACCCGCAAGCCTCTCTTCAAGAGGATCGGGGCTTGAAGCCTTCTATCAAGAGGCTCTGAAGTCCCCTCTCAAGGGCTCGAAAACCGCCTTCCAAGAGGCCCAGAAGCCTCCCTACAACCGGATTTGAAGCCTCCCTTCAAATGGCTCAGAAGCCTCCATTCAAGATACTCAAAAGCTTTCCTAGAAGAGGCTTGGAATTCTTCTTTAAAAAGGCTTAGAAGCATACTTTGAAAAAGCTCAGAAGCCTCCCTTTAAGATGCTCGAAAGCCTCCAATAGTCAAGAAAAAGTCTTGTAGGATGCTTGATGTATAAATCTACTTTGAATTGGAATTTTTCACGGAATAATGGGAATTTCAACCAACTTCGTGAAGAGTAATATTTTCTTTAATACGTACTAGTCGACCCGGCAGACGTTGTCCTGCATAGTAGGCGGAAATGCGCGTTGTGTATTGCTCATGCGAAACTTATATACAATTCTTAGTTTTTGGTTTTCCTAATTAACTCAACCTTACTCGTGATTTTCGCATGAGGTAATATTATATAAACACGATAACAGACATATTTGCTGAAGGAATGGAGAAAATCCATTCAGCCATTTTCGAGTTATGCGGATACGAACACAAACCATTTCATTTTTATTGTATAGATTGTTTCATTGGCTTAGCAGTCATTATTGTATCAAACGAACTATAATGTTCTTGTTCCGACGTTTCGGTCCGTATTTGGGACCTTGGGACCGAAACGTCGGAACAAGAACATTATTAGCATTAGCATTGAGCATTTCGCACAAATTCGTAGGTGGTACAAGCCAAGACTATTGTATGAGAGTAGTATCACTTTCATCCGTTACCACAGATATTGATTTGGGACTAATCGTTATCTCTTAGATGGAAGCAATGCACTCTCCAATAGTCGAGATATGTCCTGGCCACGTCCTTGCGAATGCTGAGGAAGGGGAAGGATGGTTAGTTGGACACCTACTTAAGAAAGATGTAGAGAACTCTACGACCTCTCATAGGTGCCACGGGAGGTTTTTTTTGGATTGTTAGTGTTGAAGGTTTAACAGTAGGAATCGTTCTAGTAGAACGTGAAACACAGAAAGAATTAAGATAGCAATACAAAGTAGGAAAGGGACGAGCCTGAAATTGAACCCACGACCTCGGGTCTGGGTCATTTGGCATAAAGTCATTTGGTATAACGCCATTTGGCATAAGGTCATTTGGCATAAAGGCCATTTGGCATAATGGTCATTTGGCATAACGGACATTTGGCATAATTTTGAACTGTAAGAAAAGAGTGGGTCATTTGGCATAACGGACATTTGGCATAATTTCGAGCTGTGAAAGCGAAAGAGATATTTCATGTAATGTTTAGCGTAGATAAAGTAGGTCGGGGCTGTTTTCTGATAAATTTAGATTGATGGTAGACATTTCCGGGAGAACGAAATAACAAAACGGCAGAATTACTTCCGAGAGAGGGATCACATCCATCAATGACTTATTCCGGCCACATGCCTACTTTTAAAATAGGGATTACACCCACCATTGCTTCAATCCGAGCATGCGCCGTAAGACCGGATCAAATCCACCATTACCTTAATGCGGGTAAGCGCCTAACTTTAAAAACTCAAGCAACACACTTGTCGTAGACGAGTTACTAAAATCAATCAAGTCACATATGAGTTATTGCAACCAAATCAATCTGAATTGTGCTTTTCGGGGAAGAGATCACATCTACCATTGATTTATTCCCGACAAGCGCCTACTTATAAAGAAGGGATCACATCCACCATTGCATTGCCACAATTCAGGCCACACACCTACTTTTAAAGAAGGGATTACATCCACCATTGCTTCAATCTGGACAAGCACCTTCTTTTAAAGAGGAATCACGTCAACCATTGCCTCAATCCGGGCAAGCGCCTTCTTTTAAATAAGGAATCACATCCACCATTGCCTTAATCCGGGCAAACGTCTTCTTTTAAAGAAGACATCACATCCACCATTGTCATAATCCGGACAAGTGCCTACTTTTAAAGAAGGGATCACATCCACCATTGCCTCAATCCGGGCAAGTGCCTACTTTTAAAGAAGGGATCACATCCTCCATTGCCATAATCCATGCAAGTGTCTACTTTGGAAGAAGGGATCGCATCCACCATGACCTCAATCGGGCATGCGCCTACTTTTTAAAGAAGGGATCACTTCCATCATTGCCTTAATCCGGGCAAACGTCTTCTTTAAAGAAGATATCACATCCACCATTGTCATAATCCGGACAAGTGCCTACTTTCAAAGAAGGGATCACATCCACCATTGCCTTAATTCGGACAAGCGCTTCTTTTTAAATAAGGAATCACATCTACCATTGGCTTATTTCGGGCAAGCGCCTACTTTTAAACAAGGAATCACATCCACCATCGTCATAATCCGGGAAAGTGCCTACTTTTAAAGAAGGGATCACTTCATCCATTGCCATAATCCATGCAAGCGCTTACCTTTAAAGAAGGGATCGGATCCACCATGACCTTAATCCGGGCAAGCGCCTAGTTTTAAAGAAGAGATCATATCCTCCATTGCCATAATCCGGGCAAGCACCTACTTTTAAAGAAGGGATCACATCCTTCATTGCCATAATCCGTCAGTGGGGATTATATCCACCACTGCTGTAATCCGGGCATGCGCCTACTTTTGCATTGCATTGCAAATCCATTCTTTCCACGAGAGGACAATGTCTTTTTAATATTGTTATCGACGGGTGTTATATTTACTATTCCGGGGTGTTTCCTGCACCACTTAGTCACCATTTAGCGAACGCAAGGAAAAATTATGCCAAATGTCCGTTATGCCAAAAGACCCTCACTTTTGACGTTGGTTTCAATTATGCCAAATGTCCGTTATGCCAAATGACCGTTATGCCAAATGGCCTTTATGCCAAATGACCTTATGCCAAATGGCGTTATGCCAAATGACTTTATGCCAAATGGCCTGCTCCCCCACGACCTCCTGCTTATAAGGCAGAAGTGGTAGTCACTAGACCACCGAGCTTATCCTTGGGCTAGTCTACCGCCTTGTAGGCGCCCAATGTTAAGCCGCGGCGTCCGACTTCGACGCGTGTTGTACACCGTCGAGAATTTTGAGCGCAAGCATATTGCAACGAGGTAGTGGTCGGATTCAATATTCGCATTGCGGTAAGTGCGGACGTTCGTGATGTCGGAGAAGAATTTACCGTCGATTAGAACGTGGTTGATTTGGTTTCTTGGTTACGTGATCTCCATGTGACCTTGAGGATATTTTTGCAGGGAAAGAAGGTGCTTCGGACTACCATTCCGCGGGAGGCTGCGAAGTTTATGCATCGTTGGCCGTTGTCATTAGATAGATTGTGCAGACTATCCGGTCCGATGACCGGTCTATACATTTCATCCCTTCCTTCCTTGTCATTGGTAGCGGAGTGACGGCTCTCCCTGCCGATTGTGAGACGGAATAAGTCCTTTCTACCGACCTAAGCGTTAGCGTCTCCGATTACAATTTTCACGTCATGCTTTTGGGTACTGTCCATAGGCTTTATAAAGACATTTATAAAACGTGTCCTTCACGTCGTCGTCTACCCATTCGTTCTCCCAATACTGGTTGACGATCTTCTTAATCCAGGCTTTGATGTAGTTCGAACCGAAGTCGTGAAACGCTGGCCTTGGTGACTCTCGCCAGCCAAAATGTCCGCCTAACGATCCTAGGCATCACATAGGCAAATATTGTCTACTGTTGTTCGCAACCGAGAATGGCCTGGATCCATGGGTGTTTCGGGTGATCGGTTTGCAGTGCAGCGATACAACAATCAGAGCTACTGCTGACTAAAGCTACGATTTTCTCCGAAAATACGCTACATTGTTCGAGATGACTAGCCGATACCGCTAGGTCGTTTCCTGTAACACCTAAGCTGACCCCTTGTCACGAAACAGAATCATCAATCTAATGATGTTCATAGTTCCTAGATTCGGTGTTTAGCAGCTCGGCGACCGATCCTCGTCAAGCTTCTGTGTTGTCCCCTCTTTTAAAGCACCTCGGGATTCAGCTGTTTTTGTTGGCTCTGGAGAAGCGCCAGCTCCTCGCTCTATATCATTGCACCCCAAGCAGCACCTTTGTCATACATCAGTTACTGTGGCTTATGTATGACCAAATCCAGTCCTATATGAGTTGCTGTAACTAAATTGGTGTAAATTGGGTTACTCGGAGCCCTATCCACTGGGGAGAGACTGACGCCATCCATCGTGTGCAGAATACGCTCCCCTTAAACAAAGAGAGAAACCCAGTGGTCTTTGGATATGGCGGAAGTGTATGCGGCGATTTGTGGCATTCCTGCGCTGGTGCTAGTTGAAGACTGGGGAGTATGCTGACAAGCTTCCGGAGTGCTACATAGATAAGTCAGCTCTAGTCCGTATAGCTGCTGTTGATCATCGCTTAGCCAATGCGATACTGAGTGGGCTTTCCTTTCCTGTAGGGTATTAACTGGGTTAATACTCGACCTGCAGCCGACTTTGACCGCTCTGGCATTGAATGTAACGACAGTCATCGGTCAATGGAGACTCCAAGGACTTTGGTGAATTTTTTGTTTCGGATCGGCTCCCCATTTTGACGTAGGACTTACGTCTCTCTTTACTATACCGGGTGTCATTTCAAAATATTCAAATCGACCGCGTTACGCTGTGTTGAAAGATTTTAAACGTTAATAGCGTTCGTCTCAGTGGACGAATGTCTGCGGTAAGCCCCTCAATCGACAGATTTCAAGTATGCCTTTCATGTCCATGCTTAATAAGACCCGAAAAACTTGTTTCAATAGGCATGAAACTGTTTTCAATGAAAAACATTGAGATCAAGGGAACCTATAAATATGGGTACCGCATAATTCTTGCATCATTCCATTACCACGTTCTGATTGGTGCAGACACCAGCGAATGAGCAGCCGCTGCGTCTGCCGAGAAGCCATAAAATTCCTTTCATTCTGACCGGGACAAGTGAAGCAACCGCATCATCGATTGAAGCACTCACACCTTTTATCAGGGAATGAAGTCTGCACCGACCGCTTTTTCGGCTCGATACCATCAAAGCCACCATCATCAGCCGGTTCAGCAGCAGTCCACCCTACAGACCCGACAAAGCAGCAATGCTGAGCAGATACCGGCAGCAGCAGCAGAGTCGAGCCGAGACCGGCCGGCATCGGTGATGAGCTGAGACAGGCTGAAGAAAAGCCACATGATGCAGCATGTATGTCCAAAAAAACAAACGGTTCTCCAGAGAGCCAATAATAGAGATCAATATCAAAGCTTTCAATACCATTCGGGATAGAAATTGCAGGGTTGTTACGGAGACCTTGAAATATTTTCCGCGCCGACTAAACCAAATCCACGCCATTTCCACGCGATATGAAAACCATTTCGCGCCAAATCCGCGCGACCCTGAATTAAATTCTAAGCAAATACACGTGAAATGTCAATTTTAGATACCACAATTTACTGAACGTCCTTTTTCGAGTTCGTTTTTTTTTTGATAATATTACTGATTTTAAGTATATGTTTTAACTTCAACGTTACACATGTTTGTACAAAATTGAAAATAAGATTAAGGAAATAGCAGTTGATATAACAACTCATCTAGATGGTCCTTCTTGGAATTTCTGAAGAAGTCACTCCAAAATTGTCTGCGGGTGTTTTTCCGAGAACATCTGTGGAAATTTCTCCATTCTTGCAAAAGGTTTCCCGGAAATTTATGCGGAATTTCATTTTTTCATATTTTTTGGGAATTCCTCAAAAACAACATGCATTAAATTTTCGCAAACTGTATGTGGACACCCCTAATTAATTCCTACGGAAATCGCTTGGGAAATTCTAACAGAAATTGGTTGGTGACTTCCTGCTGAAAAACTTCCGGAAAATCTTTTGTTAAATTTTCAGGATTTTTCACAGAAATTCTTGTGATCATAGCTAAATAAACTTCAAAGGAAATCGCAACGTGAATACTTGCGGGAATTTCTCGGGAATCTCTGCAAAAACTCTTCCGGGAAAACATCAATTCAAAAATCAACATCAAAAACAATTTCTGCGGAAGCACTTAAAAGGCGGGTGTTTATGTCTTTCAACAGACATGTTTTGAATGCGCCATGCTTCAGAATGGTTAAAAAATGACAACAAGTGGCGCCCCTCTCCTCATAACATTTGTTTAATCAATGCTCAAGAGTGTAACCATGGAATTCAAACAGGGTTTGTTAATATCCGAAAATTGATGTTAGTAAATAGCTACAAACGTTAATTTTGTTCTCGAAACATTTGCTAACGAGAATAAAGCCCATCTAGATAGACATAAAACTAATTTTCAAATAAACGTCCTTAGATATAGAATTTCATTTGTTTAAATACTCCTAAAACTAAATCCACTAAATCCTAAAATCGTTATGTAAATCCGCGCCGAATCCGCGAAAACCGCAAAATCCGCGAAAATCGCGAAATCCGCTTAGTCGTAACAACCCTGATATTGTACTGCCAAATCCTGATATTGGGTGCCAAATCCAATATTCTAGAGATGAAATTTTATGCGTGATTTTCATAAATAGCGTTAAAACTAACAGTGGATAATTTTTCTGACTTAACCGCGAAGTGGACGAAGGACTTCACTTGACCATGCCTTTAAAGATTCATAAGATGTTCAAATCTTTCACATAATCTTATTGGGATAAAAAAAAACACCGATAACAGCTCAAACATTAATAAACTATCAATCGATTTTTCATCAAATGTTGGATTTTTTGGCATTGATAAAAAAAATATGTAGAAAAACATTGTTTGATACTGACCGCACACAAAGCGAACGTTACTGAATGATCGTCCCATGTTACCAATTCTAAATCTTATCACCCGAAATCCCATGTCCGGGAGTTTCCTTCCTTCTACTACTAACAATGTTGTCTCAGAAAAGAACTCGTACTTCCCACCTGAGCTACAATTCTAAGCTCGCTTGCCCGGCTTATTGGCCTGTATCAAGCGAAAAGTCCCGTTAGGAAATAGACGCCAGCAGCGAGCAACAAGCGTAAAAAAGAAGAAGCCCTTCTCGAACGCGTTGATGATGATGACACTTTGGCTGACAAAGAAGCGGGATACAGGACTCTAGCTGATTGGCCCACCAATTGGGAAGCAGAGAAGATTCAAAATTAAGTAGGTATAAAAGAAAAGTGCATTCGCTCGCAGAGCATTCAGTCTTTTTTATACCATCTTTTTTTTTTTCTTGCGGTTTTTTGAAAAGATCGTTTTCTTACTTTTTGCACTTAGCCGAAGCAAACAGCCCTTTTCAAGGCTCTAAGAGTTAAAAATAATGTTATCCTTCAGTCGCTATCGCACGGATTAGGAGGCCTTTCAGTGGAAGGGCTGAGATACAGTCTACATCTCCTGCTGAGCCAACTTGTGGCTTATTTCAGGCAGTCCTTCAGTGGGAAGGTTGCCACTGTCGAGGCTAATATTCCGTGACCGGACAGATACTTCCTGAATTTTTGTTCGAGGTAGATTTGATTTCTGTGTCGGTTTGATGAGAAGATTTTGCCAAGGAATGGTATGCAACGCCGATTATTTATCCAAAATAGTTGATGTGAGAAATTTGGACATATTATGTATCTTAAAGGCATGGTCAAGTCAAGTCCTACGTCCACTTAGCGGTTATGTCACAGACATTACCCACTGTTCGCTTTTTTTTTTTTTTGGGGCGTTAATCTTGAGACTAGAGAGATGGTGCCACCCGTTGCACACATATTTACGGAAACTATTTCTGGCCGATATGGGAAAAAAACAAACCGACGAAGCCCGCCGATGAACTGCACTAACCACTGCGCTGATTGGGTTCCACAAGCAGGATGTCGTCTACGACTACTACTAGACGAGCCAGTCTAGGGCTGAAAGTCTTCTTAATAAAGACAAAAAAATGTTCTTGAGGAGGTCATTGAAGACCCCGTTCATGGCAATCAGAAACAGGGTCACCGCCAGAACAGACTCCTGCGGGACCCATGTCTTCTCTTGGTAGCTCCTGGAGATGCAACAAAAGCTAGGATGTTACCAGCAAAACCCCAGTTCACCATCTGCATAAGCATTAATGGGTTCCAATTATGATGAACTGCCTTCGAAGTATCCAATGAAACTAGATCGACGTGTTTACCTTTGCCGCATGCCCTTTGGAATATGTCTCCTAATCTGGCGAAGTACGAACTGGCCCCATACCTCGAACGGAAGGCGTGTTGATGGAAACCAAATCTTCCGTCAGCCTTAAGCTATTCACGCAACGTACGGTTAACAAACCTCTTGACGATCACAGGACACAGAAGATCAGCGAGATAGGCCGATAATCAGCGGTGTCGCGGGAGAAGATACTGTTTTTCGGTCCATTTCTGATTCCCTGATTTCTGATTGTCCATAGCCGCGGAAACTTCGTCAAACTTGCCAATTTGGCAGCACACTCAGCTTTGAGGATTTAAAACACGTTTGAATGTATCATTTTCATAAGTTGTCCTCTGTGGTTTGAATACGCTGATAGTTTTAGTAGGTAGAGTACGCTTGCTTGAGACCATTGTTTCAGATGTATTCGCGACAGACAGATTCACTTGCGTTACCCTATCAATGTGACTGTTCAGCAGCACACATATATTGGTGTCGAATGTTTCACTTGGTACCTCTTGATTGCGAGAACTCAGACGGAATGTTTGTGAGCAACGAACATCCCAAAAGGCATAGGAACCAATCATCTCCTAGATTTCCAAAAGGAATTCTTTAAATTTTCCAAACGGGAATGTTTCTGAATCCAAAAATTCACCCAAATTTTCAAAAAAAAATCTGAATTTCCTAAGGAATGTTTATTAATAACCAAGACAAAATCTCCTGAATTTTCTAAATAAAATCCTCTGTTTCATCAAGGAACATTGTTTAGAATTTAGGCCACCCGCTAAGTTGCGGAGGTCAACAGAGGACCTTCGTAGGTTGGTAGGGAAAGCGCCTGTCTAGCATACTGGGATCGTCGGTTCAAGCTTCACCGAAAGAAGTGGAATTTTGTACATAAGTGATTTCTAAATATATATTAGACTTATGTTACATTTTTATTTCTCCAAAGTTAGGTTCAAATCGTTGGTCATACTTTTCAACGTCTGAAACTTGATTATGCATATGTACAACATGTGATAGATTTAGTTCGGAAAAGGTATTGGAGGGTAACCGCCCCTTCGGTGGGGTTTGATCCCACGACACCAGTTCGCATGACAGGTGCTTTCCCTACTAAGCTACGAAGGACCTCCGTCGTCCACCGCAGCTTAGCGGGTACTGATGAAACCAAATTCCCAGCACCAGGTACCAGCCGATCTCTCGCAATACATTTTCAGAACTAATGCTACGTTTAGACAAGGCAAGTGAATTGAGCAAGTCGCTTGAATCGAACGCGAACTGAACGTGTAAACACCTTAATTCAATTCACTTGAACGAAAAGAAAGTTGAACATGTTCAACTTTTGGCAAGTCAATTGAATTCAACTGAGTTGTTCAATTCACTTGCCCTGTCAAAACGTAGCATAACTCTCTCAAATGTATTTTGTACACATGTCAACCAAGTAGGATGAGTATTTAGTATTGTCCGGCTCCTACACACTTGCTTCATCAGCAACGGCGCTCAATGAAGTAGGGTTGTGTGAGGTTGTGTCAGTTTGGTCGTCAGATCCCAACACGACCACACAAGCGAAGAGAGATCGCCACTCGAGATCAGTACATTCAAAGTTAATTGCCTATATGCCGGGTATTAAGCCACCTGCTGCGGTGGACGACGGAGGTCCTTCGTAGCTTAGTAGGGAAAGCACCTGTCATGCGAACTGGTGTCGTGGGATCAAACCCCACCGAAGGGGCGGTTACCCTCCAATACCTTTTCCGAACTAAATCTATCACATGTTGTACATATGCATAATCAAGTTTCAGACATAGTAATTAATTTCCACTCCGGGTGGCTTAATACCCGGCATATAGGCAATTAACTTTGAATGTACATACTTTTCAAGTCAAAGCTCATTCGATTTTCTAAATAAATAATACGAAGCTGCCACATGTATTCGATTTTTGACCACATGCGGTCTTCTACAGTGCCGCATCGCCCGGGATATATGTTTTGCAGCACTATTTGTGAGTAGGTTTAGTGCATTTCAAATGTGCGAGCAATGTGTTTCATTTATTTCGAATTGAGCAAAAGTTGCGAATGCTGAATCGCAATCCTGTAGTTGGACGGCTCGCCTGCCTACGCCAGCCAGCCGCCGAAGCAGATATCGAAAGCATCGCTGGAATGGCGCGTGATTTGTTCAACCGGAAAGCTTGATGGATTTGAATTCATTCCGGAGGAAATTTTGTGCGCCAGAACTTGAACGGTTCGAACCGGGCTCGAGCGATCCGCGAGCGTGAGTAGAATGTTTGTAATGCTGTGCTAATGCTCGCGTGGTAAAATAAACTTTGATTATTCCATTAGGATGAAGTTTCATTTTCCTTGCCCGTAAATATGGTCTATGTATGAATTTGATTTAAAATTATGGTTTGCAATTTCAGTCTCAATATAATTATAATAAATTTAACACTTTAATTTAAAAACAATATGTTTTCACTTTTGGGTGTTTCATATTATACGTGCTATGAAAAATGACAATTTTAGAATACAAATTAAGGCCTAGGTCTTTTCAAACATTTGAATGGATGGTTTAATTTATTATTAGGGATAATACTTATGGAATCAAATTAAATAGTTGAAGGATTCTCCATCTGTCATTAGGATACAGTGAATCTCGAAAAGAATTCTTTCGGCTCAAATTATAAATTCAAGAAATCCAACTAATATCTCTCTACATACAGTGCTGAAACTTTATTACTAATAATGCTAATTACTAATTACTAATAATTAATCCTCTAAGAGGTTCCTATATTGCTGCATATTGATCTTTAGCACTACCACAGTAATTGACTGACGACGAACAGTAACAGTTAAGTTAGAATTTGTTTTGATATACAGGCGACATGTCTGATTGTTCAATAATATATTACTGGAAACGGTGTAATAGAGTTGCTAGTTAATATTATCAACCCGCAAAACTCAAAAATGTGTATTTTTTACTGCAACTTTTATGTGGGTTTTTTATGAAAAAGTTCCAGATTACATTTAATTTACCGCTGCTCTCCATAAAGTTGCGGATTACACTCCTACACCTATGAAATGCAGCACATCGCACCACTGCGTCCGTTTTCCGACCGGACACAACAAAGAGGCGAACCCAACAGGAAAAGCGGTTATAATTGAAAGCTAATTAATTTTCGTAAAACCACATTACCTGGTAGAACCGACACGGCAGCCGTCCATTTCTCATATATCCTGCCACGATGTTGGGTGTGTACTTTTGTGGGAATATTCGATCCGATGGCCGACTGGTGGCCACCTGGCTAAAATGCGTTGCATTTTAATTGACGTTGCCCTTATTTGATGATGATGATGCGTCTGGTGAAGGTAACGGGAGACGAAAAACCTCACACCATGGTATGGGCGTGCATTTTAATTATCTCGTCCGGATGATGATGCTGGTGATGGATTCGGTCTCGGGAATCTGGATTAAGTTACAGAACATATTTAACAATGCAAATGCGCTGCCTAATGAGTGGTGGCGAGTTCCGCGTTGGTCGGCCAAAAGGCACACCAAAAGTGGCTTTCTGTGGAGTTGTTGCACGTGTGGACTTTTCTGGCCTAATTAATCGACAATAGGTGATCGTTTTGTTCAATTATGCAAATCTGAGATAATCTTTCATCTGGTGTTGTGTGAGCAAACAAATGAGCTGATGGAGAAAATGATGAGGTTAAAATCTTCGGAATGAAATTTTTATCAAGCCTTTAACATTATTTTTTAGTAATATGTTTCCCAACATGGATATCATCGTTTGTGTCTGACACGTTTTACGGAACTGTTTTTTTGTGGATTTCTCCGTTTCAAGCAAATTGTAGAGTTAAAAAATTATAAGTTATCTCTATGAGATAACTTATTATAAGTATATCTTATTATAAGTGAAGCTTCACACGAACGGAACGAAGAAGTCTTCTCGGAAGCACAAGAATCAATCTGTGAAGGAGTGGCATACAGAAGTAAAGGCTATATTAGGAAGCGAAAGTGAGCAATCTGTTTAAAATGCGGCGATGAAAGCAGAACGATGGTATCAAGAAGTAGGTAAGACGGTATAATATGCCCCTCTCCCTGTCATACTATGCGAATGTGGAAGTATTTTGTATTACATAATGGAAATAATAGCAAAATTCAAAAAGTTGAAGATTTGATGTTTTTTTTTTTTTTTTTTTTTTTTTTTTTTTTAACTAATTTTATTTGCTAATTATCTAATACATGCATTCATCTCTTAGACTAGGTGTTCCGTGTTTTCTTAACACTATCATCCTTATTTGCTATGTTACGCTTTTAGTTATTATTAATACATTTCAATTGCCTCTGGCAGTTAGAATTTTTTCCTCTGGTTGAATTGAACCATGTAGGAATTACAATGTTTTCAACTTAAAACTAAACTTAACCTACTTTATACTAAGGGTACAAGGAGTTGATTTTTACAACGGGTACAACGATTTTTGTCTAAAATTGGAAATTATTTTGTTGGACATTTGTTGCAATGTCTCAATATTAGAAATTCTATGAAGTTCATTGGTACTATACCACGGAGGCAACTTCAGAATCATTTTCAAAATTTTATTTTGAATCCTCTGGAGTGCCTTCTTTCTGGTATTGCAGCCACTAGTCCATATTGGCATAGCATACAACATGGCAGGTCTAAAAATTTGTTTGTAAATCAAAAGTTTGTTCTTAAGACAAAGTTTTGATTTTCTGTTTATAAGTGGATATAGGCACTTAATATATTTGTTACATTTGGTTTGAAGGCCTTCAATGTGATTTTTAAAAGTTAATTTTTGATCTAGCAGAAGTCCTAAATATTTAGCTTCGCTAGACCAATTAATTGGAACCCCATTCATAGTGACAATATGTCTGCTAGAAGGTTTCAAATAAGAAGCTCTCGGCTTATGTGGGAAAATTATAAGCTGAGTTTTAGAAGCATTCGGGAAATTTTCCATTTTGCAAGTAAGTGGAGAAGATATCCAAACTTTTTTGCAATCTACTACAAATGACACGAAGGCTTCGCCCTTTGGCTGAAAGGCCCGTGTCATCTGCAAACAAAGATTTTTGACACCCTGGTGGTAAATCAGGTAAGTCAGAAGTAAAAATGTTATACAATATGGGCCCCAGTATGCTGCCTTGGGGACACCAGCCCTTACAGGTAATCTATCAGATTTAGTATTCTGATAGTTTACCTGCAGTGAGCGATCTGATAAATAATTTTGGATCAGTTTAATGATGTACAGAGGAAAATTAAAATTCATCAATTTTACAATCAAACCTTCATGCCAAACACTGTCAAATGCTTTCTCTATATCAAGAAGAGCAACTCCAGTCGAATATCCTTCAGATTTGTTGAGCCGAATTAAGTTCGTAACTCTTAATAACTGATGAGTGGTTGAATGCCCATGGCGAAAACCAAATTGCTCATCAGCAAAAATAGAATTGTCATTAATATGAACCATCATTCTATTTAAAATAATCTTTTCAAACAGTTTGCTTATTGAAGAAAGCAAACTGATTGGGCGATAACTAGAAGCCTCAGCTGGATTTTTTGTCCGGCTTCAAAATTGGAACAACTTTGGCGTTTTTCCATTTATCTGGAAAGTATGCCAATTGAAAACATTTGTTAAATAAATTAACCAAAAAGGATAAAGAGCTCTCAGGAAGTTTTTTGATAAGTATGTAGAAAATACCATCATCACCAGGGGCTTTCATATTTTTAAATTTTCTAGTAATAGATCTCACTTCATCCAAATTGGTTCCCAACGAAGGGTCAAAAACATTCTCTTGATTGAGAATGTCTTCGAAGCTCCGTGTAACCTGATCCTCAATTGGACTAGTGAGACCTAGACTAAAATTATGGGCACTCTCGAACTGTTGAGCAAGTTTTTGAGCCTTTTCGCCATTTGTTAATAAAATTTTATTTCCCTCTTTAAGCGCTGGAATTGGCTTTTGAGGTTTTTAAGAATTTTGTTAATTTCCAAAAGGGTTTCGAACTGGGATCCAACTTCGAGACATTATTCTCAAAGTTGGTATTTCTCAGAATAGCGAAACGTTTTTAATTTCATTTTGCAAATCTCGCCAAATAACTTTCAACGCGGGATCGCGAGTTCTTTGGTATTGCATTTCTTCTCACATTTTTAAGACGGATCAGTAGCTGAAGATCGTCGTCAATAATAATGGAGTTGAATTTAACTTCACATTTCGGAATTGCAATGCCTCTGGCTTCGACAATTAAATTTGTCAAAGATACGAGAGCATTATCAATATCACTTTTGGTATCGAGAGGAATATCAACATCAAAATTCCTATCGATATACGTTTTGATAGAATCCCAATCAGCTCTATGATAATTAAAAGTAGAGCTGATTGGATTATAAATGGCTTCTTGTGAGATTTCAAATGTCACAGGAAGGTGATCAGAGTCAAAGTCAGCATGAGTTACCAATTGGCCACACAGCTGACTTGAATCCGTTAAAACTAAATCAATTGTAGAAGGATTTCGACTGGAAGAAAAACAAGTTGGTCCATTGGGATATTGAATAGTATAATATCCCGCAGAACAATCTTCAAATAAAATTTTGCCGTTGGAATTGCTTTGAGCATTATTCCATGAACGGTGTTTGGCATTGAAGTCACCAATTACGAAGAATTTTGATTTGTTGCGAGTCAGAATTTGAAGATCAGCTTTCAACAAATTCTTTTGCTGCCCATTGCATTGAAAAGGCAAGTAGGCTGCAATGAAGGAAAATTGTCCAAAATTTGTTTCAACAGAAACTCCCAAGGTTTCAAAAACTTTGGTTTCAAACGAAGAAAAGAAGATTTGATGTTACTTTCCATGTTTGGTTGCTCAACATTATAGATATAGAGCAACGCTGCTACACTGTCCGCAAAGCTTGCACTTGAGCACTCAATTGGGCAGCAAAATAACTTTCCTCAGTGGTTGATATGATATTGCTTCTATCTTCAAAAACCCAGATTAATCCACCTAGCGGTGATGGTGCCTTTCTCGTTGTTTTCGAGTGAGTAATTTCTACGCACTTTTGGTATTGTAAGTGCCTGAAAAATGGGCTAGACTTTTCCACTCCTTGTTGCCTAAAAAAAAGTATTTTGACCATAACTTCTGAGCCCATAGTTCGATCCGGCCAATTTTCAATAGGAAACAATGGGACAGGATTCTGCGTCGAATGCTGAAAAGTTGGCTAGAGTTTTTGCGCACATACACACACATACACACACACACACACACACAGACATCACCTCGATTTGTCGAGGTGAGTCGATCGGTATATAGCACTATGGGTCTCTGAGCATCCTATAAAAAGTTTGTTTTTGGAGCGTACATATAGCCTTTACGTATACTTAGTATACGAGAAAGGCAAAAAGTTACGTTTTTGAAAATATGTTCCACTGGTCAACGCGCTCTAGTGTTGGCATTACGATATGACCTTAC
>NC_085140.1:117669778-117672278 GCF_024139115.2 Armigeres subalbatus
GGTGTTGGCGGCCACATGGTCGGCTCATGTTTCGGGAAAAGATCCTCCCCAATTGCCTTCAACTTGTCCGGGCATATTTCAGCTGGCGTCGATGGGCCTTTGATCTTCGCCATCACGACTCGATACGCGTCCCCCCAGGGGTTGGCGATATGCTTCTCGGCACAGTTCCTTGTAGCAGTCTGACTTGCTGGAGCTGGATAGCCCGTTTCAATGCGGTCCTAGCTTCCGGAACACCGCTTTGCGTTCCTCTCTCTCTGGTTCCGTCCTTGCTCTCTGTGCCCGCCTCCGAGTTTTGAGGCAAGCAGCGCGTAGCGTACTGAGCCTATCGTTCCACCAGTAAGCTGGACGCCGATTACTTCTCGGTTCTGGATTTTCGTGGCATCGTAGCGTCGCGAAGCCCTTACCATCATTCTTGTTAGCTCAGCCGCATCAATGATCTCAGTACTGCTGTCCGGTCGAAGTGCTTCACCGAATAGGTCTTTGTTAAAGGCTTTCGTTTTCCACCTCCGATCACTGGATATCCTTCTTCGTGTTGCACCAGGATTTCGTTGGCCAATACGGTAGCGAATCGCCTGGTGGTCGCTGTGTGTACTCCTCGCTAACTCTCCAGTCCATACTTGCCATCAACGAAGGACTGCAGAATGTGATGTCGATGATAGACTCCTCCCATCCCTCCAGAAACGTGCTCACCGAGCCTTCATTACACAATCGTACATCTAGCTTCGCCAGAGCTTCCTGCAGGATATATCCTCTTGTGTTGGTCACTCGACTGCCCCATTCCACGGCCCAGGCATTGAAGTCACCTCCTATGACTACCGGCCTTCGTCCGATCAGCTTATCGGTCAACAGATCCAATATCTGGCTAAACTGATCCACGGTCCACCTTGGAGGTGCATAGCAGCTGCATATGAAGACGCCGTTAATTCTGGCAATCACGAAGCCTTCGCACGAACTCTCCACCACTTCTTGAATAGGGAATTTGCCCATGACTTGTATCGCAGCCAAACCCGTTCTGTCTGTCACCCAGTTACCGTTATCAGGGGGAACTCGATACGGCTCTGCAATTATCGCGACATCGCACATCGTTTCTGCTGTAGACTGCCATAACAGTTGTTGTGCGGTTTCACAATGATTCAGATTAATCTGAATTATCTGCATTACTGCTGGCCTGCGATCGCCCTCTTGTAGGCTGGGCATTTGTAGCCACCCGTCTGATGGTCATTTCCGTCCTCTGAAGTGCAAAGCATACACTTCGGTCTTTGCGTGCAGTCTCTCGCAAGATGACCCGTTTCCCCACATTTCCAGCACATGTTAGATCTGTCTGGACCTTTACAAGCTCCTGCCCGGTGTCCAAAGCCCAAACACTTGAAGCATCTCTCAGCAGATATGCTTACTTCTGGGGCTGCTTTCAATGGGTATTTCGAGCACTCAACCATCAGTTTGCCTACTTCCAGTACCTTATGAGCAGCGGTTACTGGCAGACGAATCATTGCTGTCTATGTGCCTCCGTACGCCTTCGTAATCCGGATCGACATTTGCACCTCGCCTATATTGCACTGCGCCTGTAGTGCACCTTGCAGCTCCTCTTCGGACGTGATCTCGTCTAGATCTCTGTACAAAATCACCGTCTGTGGAGTTAAGGCTTTGACCTTCGCCTCTGAGCCCAACGATTTCGCAATGCGCTCCTGCATAATCGAGCTGTGAACCGCAGGGTCCTTCTTTAACTCGAAGAGCATCCTCTCCGGTTTGTGTGCGCCTGGTCCTTATCACGTTTTCGCCCAAGTCCCTCAACTCAGGATCTTCTCTAACTTTTTGAGAAGCGCTGCATACGTCGTAGCGTCGTTAGCCTTTACTTAGCACAGCTTCCCCCTTCGGCGTCTTTCTACGAGGCTTTTCTTTCCCGTTCTGCTCCATCCTTGCCTCTTTTCGCTTCAGCTCTTTCTTTCTCTTCTCCTTCTGACCTACTACGGTACTCCATCCTTCTCCCTGTGGAGTAGCGTCTGTCCCTTCGATTTGGCGACAGCTTCCGCCCGTGTCTGCCTCTTGAGTCCGCTCTGGCCTGTCATCTCCCGGTGAGGTTCTTGCCCTTTGGGAGTCATGGAGGCTGGTGAACTCTCCACCCCGAGCAGTTTCCCTTTCCCCTGCTTCTAGGATATAACGGAAATGTCCCGATACCTCCCTGTTCCGGCGGAACTGCAACAGCATGTGCCTTAGTTTGTGCCAATGCGCGCTCCGCTACATCGGCCCTCCAGCGTTGCTGTATCGAATTCGTTCACTGCCGATAATAACGCCTTACGGATCCTGTGAACCATGTCCTTAATCTCCTTATGGACGTTGTTCCTCCATCCACGAAATTGTAGTTCCTCCACCAATCTCTTCGCGGCCACTATTTTCGGCTGGCTTTTGTGGGGCTTGTCCAGCTCACTCTGCCCCTGGCCGTTGCTCCTACAGTTGTTCCTGCTTCTTCTGCTCCTTTTGCTCCTGCTTCTGCCGCTGTTGT
>NC_085140.1:118324778-118525356 GCF_024139115.2 Armigeres subalbatus
TTTGGAGGATACAACCATTAGAAACGGAAACCGATTCGAGACGGGGCTACTATGGAAATGCGATCAAATCCAGCTACCAGACAGTTTCCCCATGGCTCTGCGTCGGTTACAGTGCCTTGAGAAGCGAATGAATAGAGATCCTAAGTTGCGGGACAACCTTCAACGCCAGCTACTAGAATACCAGCAAAAGGGATATACGCATAGGGCCACAAAAGCAGAACTAGCAAACGCAGAGAGAGATAGGATTTGGTATCTACCCCTGGGAGTGGTAATAAACCCGCGAAAACCAGAAAAGGTCCGCTTGGTATGGGACGCAGCAAAAGTGCAACTTGCAACTCGCTATTACTTAAAGGACCAGATCAACTGACATCGTTACCAGCCGTCCTGATGCGTTTCAGGCAGTTTGGCGTAGCAGTTTCGGCGGACATACGCGAAATGTTCCACCAAATACGTATCCGTGAGAAAGATCGTCACTCATTAAGGTTTCTCTGGCGGAATAACCCTATAGACATGCCAGGAATCTATGTTATGGACGTGGCTATCTTCGGAGCAACGTGTTCTCCAGCATCCGCTCAGTTCGTGAAGAACAAGAATGCGAAAGAGTTTGAAGACCAGTATCCGCGAGCAGTTGAAGGTATCGTTAACAACCACTACGTTGACGACTCGTTGGAGAGCTACAGTAGTGTGGCCGAAGCCATACGCGTGTCGGAAGAAATGCGGATGATTCATCAAAACGGAGGTTTCGAGTTGAGGAACTGGCTGTCGAACAAGGAAGAAGTGCTGCGTAGTCTAGGTGAAACAAAGCCATCCGTTGATAAGAACATCGGTCCAGACAATAAGGAGTTTGAACGTATACTGGGGTTGCTGTGGATGACCAAGAAAGATGAACTTTGCTTAGCTACATCAGTACAAGAACCAATTCAAAAATTAATCGATGAGGTGAAAAGACCCACGAAAAGGCAAGTGTTGAAGTGCTTAATGGGTTTCTTTGATCCTCTGGGCTTGTGGAGTGTTTTTCTTGTTCACGGAAAAGTGTTGTTGCAAGATATCTGGCGGAATGGAACACAATGGGATGAACAAATTGATGATGCAGCATTTGAGCGCTGGAAAAAGTGGACAGGCTTGATCCCAACCATCAGCGAGAACCGGATACCTCGATGATACTTTGAGAACGCGACCATAAAGCACTATCAGAAGCTTCAGCTGCACACGTTCGTCGACGCCAGTGAGGTGGCCTACGCAGCTGTATCGTATTTCCGTATAACGAATCCGGACGGGGTTGTGGAATGCAATCTAAGTGCGACAAAGACTAAGGTGGCACCACTAAAACCGTTATCGGTACCTAGATTAGAGCTACAAGCAGCAGTATTGGGAATCCGTTTAATGCAGTTCGTCGAAGAAAGTCACACCGTGAAGATTCAGCAACGTTTTGTTTGGAGTGATTCAGCAACTGTTCTAGCTTGGTTACGTGCTGATCATCGGAAATATAAACAGTTCGTGGCGTGTCGCGTAGGCGAGTTGCTGACAGCATCCGAAGTTCGCGAATGGCAATGGGTGCCATCAAAACTTAATCCTGCAGATTTGGCCACTAAATGGGGAAAGGGTTACGCTCAAGATGTGAATGGCGCTTGGTTCAGCGGACCAGAATTCCTGAAGAATCCGGAATCTGAATGGCCAAAACAGAAAACCACTTTGCTGTCTACAGCTGAAGATCTGCGTCCGTGTCATACGCATCACATAGTGACTATGCCAGTTATGATATTTGAGTTGGAGCGATTTTCTCGCTTACCGCGGCTAATTAGGTCGGCGGCAGCATCATTAATTGGAGGCGAAAGCCAAAGGGTGAAGAATCGATCACTGGGTACTTGAAGTCGGACGAACTGCAAAATGGTTTACGGACGATTATCCGCCTAACGCAATGGCAAGCTTTCCCGGATGAAATGGTTCTCCTCACGCGAAATCAACAAAGGTCGGAGGAGCATCAAGTGCAGTTAGAAAAATCGAGCCTGTCGAGGCTGTCACCAATGTTGGATGAATTCGGGATACTCAGAATTGATGGACGCATCACAGCAGCTTCGAACGTAACTGAGAATACCAAGTTTCCTATCATTCTTCCCAAGAAACATCGATTCACCTTTCTTCTGCTGGACGATTACCATCGAAGATTTCGCCATTGCAACATGGAAACCGTGGTAAATGAGGTGCGCCAACAATACTATGTACCTCAACTAAGGGTCGCAGTAAAACAGGTCGCAAAAGCCTGTCAATGGTGTAGAATCTATAAGGCAAAACCGAATATGCCAAGAATGGCTCCGCTACCGTCGGTACGATTAGCATCGTTCCAGAGGCCATTTACCCACACGGGCCTCGATCTCTTCGGACCATTGTTGGTGAAAATTGGTAGGGGTACGGCGAAGCGGTGGGTTGCTGTATTCACCTGCCTCACCATTCGTGCTGTCCACGTTGAGGTGGTACACAGTCTCAGTACAGAGTCTTGCATCAAAGTCATCCGTATGTTCGTTATCCGCCGTGGATCACCAGCTACGATCTACTCTGACAACAGAACCAATTTTCGAAGAGCAAATCGCCTCCTGGTGCCTGGGAGCGAATGGTACGCTCAATCAAAACAGCCATGGATGCTGCGTTCAACAGTCATGGAAAGCTGGACGACGAAACGTTAGTAACGCTAGTGGTAGAAGCAGAAGCATTAGTGAACCGCCGTCCGCTGACGTACCTGCCGATCACCTCCGAAGAAAGCGAAGCTTTGACCCCGAATCTTTTTCTGCTGGGCAGTTCAAGCGGAGTACATCAGTCAGCAGATGGCAACGTAGTGGCCGTTTTGCGGACATCATGGGATCAAATCCAACTCCACTTAGATACTTTCTGGAGGAGATGGATCAGAGAGTACCTTCCAACCCTGACCAGGCGTACGAAGTGGTTTGGAGATGTGAAAGCTGTGTGACTTGGTGGTGATCATCGACGAGACTACCAGAAATAACTGGGGAGGCCGTATACACGAAGTGATTACAGGGAGAGATGGGAGATGCCGTCAGGCTATAGTTGAAACTGCGAGGGGGTTGATACGAAGGCCTGTGGCTAAGTTGGCAATATTGGAGGTAGATGGTGATGGTAAAACTGGACCAAATGGCCAGTGTTACGGGAGTGAGGATGATGGTTCTGGGAACACTGTTAAGGGTCAGTTGCGCACGGTTCTCACTGGCATGGCCGTCAGACCAGCTGTCACGATGAAAGAGACGGGAGAGATGAGACCCAGGATGTCACACGATCAACAGAGGCTATTGTTGAATATTAACAAAAACCAGTCAAGCGTGCTTCAGAAAAGGTGGAATTAATTTAGAAAAAAGTGAACTTTATTATTATCTACTATTATATCTTACAGCTAATATGTGAATCCTTATGAAATAACTTAACTCTAAAGTTGAAAACATAATTATTGATCCTACGACTATTGTAAATAGTTGCATTTCGTAAGTTGTATATGAGATTGTTAATACCTAACCTAATTTGTGCTGTATCATGCAGGAAAAGTGTGCTAAAACCTCTTACAATCGAATTATCCAAAAATTATACACGAATACGATTTTTTGTGAGTACAAATTGAACTTATAAATTATTCTTAAACTAATCGTCAATAAAACATACAGCTAAAGCTTATGTTACACCAAAACTAAAGGTGTTTTCGTTTGCTCGAAGAAAATCGACCTATGGGTAGTTCGACTAGTGGGAACATTTACATTCATAAGTTTCAGAATTCTACTGAATTTTTAAATTCCTAAATTCCTACAGTCTTAAATTGACAAAACTCCCAAACTGAATGAATTCTGAATTCCAAAATTTCAAAATTTCATAATTTCAAAACCATAAAATAAAAATTCAAATATTCATAAAATCCAATATTTCAAATTTCCCAGATTCTAAAATTTCTCAAATTCTAAATACCTGAATTTCCAACTTTCTTAATATACAGACTATCAAATTCCTAAGATCTTAAATTCAAAATTGGAATTCCAAAATTACAGATTTCCAAAATTCCCAAATAGGACAATTTCTGAATTACTAAATTCTTAAATTTCTCAATGACTAAATACCTGAGCTCCCAACTTCTTTAATTTCTCAACTTAAAAATTCCCAAACTTTACATTCACGAATTCCACAAAATCGTGGATCCCTAAATTCTTGAATTCTTAAATTTCTTTATTCTTTAATTTCCAAATACTCAACTTTCTATATTCCTGAATTCCAAAATTCCAAAACTCCTATACTGATATATTTCTTAGTCCCAAACTTCAAAAATTCTATAATTCTAGAATTCCAAAATCGTAAAATTCTGAAATTTCAAAATTTCTCATTTTTTTTTTAATTTCTAAATTTCTCAAATTCCTTAATTCCTAAACTAACAAGTTTCCAAACTTTACATTCATAAAGTCCTGAATTCTACAGAATCCTGGTTCCTACATTTTCAAATTTCAAAGTTTTCCAATTCCTGAATTCCAAAAAACCAAAATTTCAAAATATTTCAAAAATATTTCAAATATTTCAAAATTCCAAAACTCCTCATTTCCTAAATTTTTACATTTCTCAGTTACCGTCTTCGAGGTGACAATGGGTTAAATGGGGGTGAGAATAGGTCACTGTTTCAACTACTTAGAATGCTTGTAGAATAGATTCAATGCATCTGAGGGCAAGAAGACTGAAATATGAGAGATCCTTTTGAACGATTTTGCTCTTCAACCTCAAGACTGCCGGTAAGAGTGATGACCCATTCTCACCCCGTACCCATTGTCACCCCCGATGACGGTACTAAATTGTATGAACTTCCAACTTCCTTAATTTTTAAACTCATAAACTCCTAAATTCCCCAATTCCAAAATTTCAAAACTCCCAAATTCCAAAACTTTTTTATTTAAAAATTTATAGTACATTCAAAGTCAATTGCCTATATGCCGGGTATTAAGCCACCCGGAGTGGACTGGGGGACTGGGGTCGTGGGATCAAACCCCACCGAAGGGGCGGTTACCCTCCAATACCTTTTCCGAACTAAATCTATCACATGTTGTACATATGCATAATCAAGTTTCAGACATAGTAATTAAAAATTTATAATTTACTAAGTTTTCTGAACTATCAACTTCTATAATCACAAAACTCATAAAATACGTAATTCCGAATTTTCAAAATTTCTAAATTCCAAAATTCCTCATTTTATAGATTACTAAATTCATTAAATTCCTGAATTCCCGACTTCGTTTTTCTATTTTTAATTGCTCTTTTTTAGGAAAGTTCTTAATTTTTGTGAAAAAAAATTATTTGGTGGAAAATTTTGTAATTGTTATTGCTGATATTTATTTATTTATGGAAATTTTGTATTTTTCTCAATGGAACATTTTGATTTCTTTAGGGCTCAAGACTCCATCACACCGTTTTGAAAATTAATGACTGTATCGCTTGTTTGTACAAGTGTTGCAATTGGTACGAAAAATGCCAGCTGATGCATAATGATGCCAGACTTGACGAAATGTTTATATTATATTTATTATTTGTTCAATCCGACGAACAGCAATGATTTTTTCCAATAAATAAATCTGGTAACGGTGAAGAGATGATGTTGGCTGGCGTATACGTTCAATTGTTCGGATTGAATGAAGTTGTATAGCGTAAATTTTAAACTTACCATTTTAGTTATTGCCCTAGTGAATTTGAGTCTTCCGTATTTTATTACATTCACAAAACGGTCGATCATAACCTGTATAAAATATGATTCGCAGTTAAAATGACGAATTGATACAATGGGAAATAACCCCTGTCCCAAAAACATAAAGGTTGTAAAGAAGGTCGTACAATGAAAAGCTGATGGACAGGAAGTCAAAAGGATAAAAGCATTTCGTGAATGGTCCAAATGACAAAGGTTTTATAGGATGATGGAAAGAGAATTGCCTATGTTACAGCAAACAAGCTGTTGAAAATAGGATTGATTTTCAAAATATAACTTTATGCATATTTCTTCTTCGTTTGTTATTAGACAGGTCTTCAGATACAGACCACGATTTTTGCAAATCTGATAGTTGAAGCTAATTTATTTAAATGTTGGTAAAAGTAAGTAAAAGTAAACTTGCAAATATTACACTTTTTAGGATCAGATAAGTCCCAAACATTGAAAAACAGCAGTAAATCATACCCAAATTCAACAGGAATCAGTTATACTAGACGATATTCCCCGTCTCTCTAGCTAAAGACTATATTCTCATGCATCCACTCTACATAACATGTTACAAAATGAAACCGGAGTAATCAATATCCGCACCTTTCTCCCACTAAAATATTTCTTACAATTCAATCTTCATCAAAAAACCCTGGCTGACGATCGAGGAAAATAAATTTCCATCCCGCCAATAAATTGCCTAATGAACGCATAAATCCCCTCTTGACAAGTGGTTCGTCTTTTTTTGCGCTATTGAGAGCGCACATTTGTGACTCATAAAAGACCCCCCCCCCTCCTTCTAAACCTCTCGAACATTGTCATCATCGTCGTTGACAACGTGACGGAGATGAAGCTTTTGACGCTTCGTCTTCGTGACCATTTTAAGACGTCCACCATGTACGAGCAACTTGTTCTGAATACAATAAGTGCCGCATAAAAAATAATCGATAGGAAAAAAAATAAAGATATAAACCAATTTATTGTTATCTCGGGTGCGCTCCTTTATAAGCGTTAAAAAGCCACACGCCAAAAGCCAACGTTTTTTTCAATGAAGTATACAACGGGAGGGATTTTCATAGGGAGTTAGGCCGTCAGGCGAGAGATGCCGCATACGATTCCGTTCATTACGTGCTTGACATATGATTTTCCGACAACAGCAACGGCGGGCTTCCCAGATTTGGATGACGCCATCCATCGTCGCCTTTCCCTCCAAGGAGATAGCTGCTATGGCTTTTCTTTTTAGATCTCGTCACCGAGCTACACTGGTGGGCGAAATTGGAAAAGTTTAATTTTGAATTGAAAATTGGGAGTAATTCCAAATTACGACCCTCGGGCACGTAGTACTTAAAGCCTTCTCTAGCAATTATTGTATTTGGAGCTAGAACATGATCCTTGATATTGTTTTTGATTTTGGTCTACAAGGGCAACCAAAGAGACCATGCTACACCCCATTCAGATTTCGACATTTATGATAATATATAAAGAATAAATTGATGCCACTTTAACATGATATTTATTTTTTCGTCTTTATTGATTAGATTTAAAACAGTATTACGATAAATGACGTAGTCTGAATAGGGTATTAGGGTGATTGTTCGACAAAACTACAACCCGGCTATCTTGACAGGCACGTGCCTTTTTCAATATTTTTTTAGGAGCACAAGTTGAAAGAATCATGGGATGGAAAGAATAGTAGATGATAATTTTGCTTACTTATGCTGAATACTAGACCTCTTCATGTTTTCAAAAAGTATCAAAAATTCGACCGGTCAGCCCAGCATCACAATTCTTATGCTAAAATAAGTCTCCTGTCAAATTGTCAGCTAATTCGGATAAAATTTCGAGGTAGCTCAAGTCACAAAACACTAAATCGTTTTTGGGCTATTTTCAATTTTGGAAAAAATATAACAAGAGATATAAACGTCGAAAACTATCGCAACAACATCTATACGGAAGCTTTTGGTGTGCTCTACAGGTCTTATGAACATTGCGATTTGTTCCGTTCACGTTTTGTCCATGTTAAAGTGATTTTTAAGCTTTTAAGTGCATAAAAATACTGTTTCCCCCAAAAGTCGTTGTTTTACAAAATTAATGAGTTTATGACAAATGATTGTTAATTTATTATATTATTATTCCTCTTTTATCCCTGGAAATTTGAGCAATATAATTGCTTATGTGCGATTCACCGTTAAATTCTTAAAAATCAGAAGCTGAACATTTGTCATAAATTTGCACGCTGAGATTTCTTCAAACAAATTGTTCAAACAAAGAGCTTCGATTTCACTTGTTACTACGATGCACTCAATGTTAAAAGCATGCAGACAAAACAAAACAAAATTTGGAAGTCGTTTGTTGTAAGCATCAAATATCATATGATTTGATTTATGTCTTGTTCGAACAACTTGAAGTAATTGCTTGAAGAAATCCTAACGTGCAAATTTATGACAAATGCTAAGCTTCTGATTTTTAAGAATTTAACGGTAAATCGCACATGGGTAATTATATTACCCAAATTTCCAGGGAAAAAAGAGGAACAATAATATAATAAATTAACAATCATTTGTCATAAAGAAAGAATTTTGTAGAACAACGACTTTTGGGGGAAACAGTATTTTTATGCACTTAAAAGCTTAAAAATCACTTTAACATGGACAAAACGTGAACGGAACAAATCGCAATGTTCACAAGACTTGTAAAACACACCAAAAGCTTCCGTATAGATGTTGTTGCGATAGTTTTCGACGTTTATATCTCTTGTTAGATTTTTTCCAAAATTGAAAATAGCCCAAAAACACTAAATCGACTTGAGCCACCTCGAAATTGTATTCGAATTAGCTAAAAATTTGACAGGAGACTTATTTTAGCATAAGAATTGTGATGCTGGGCTGACCGGTTGAATTTTTGATACTTTTTGAAAACATGAAGAGGTCTACTGAATACATAACCTAAGGGGAATAGAGACGTCTGTTATGTACTGCAGAAAAATATGAGTAAACAAACATGTGGTGAATTTGAGTAGAAGACATGTGGTGAATTTGAAGTTTATCTCGGTATTAATTGTATATTCACCTTCTGATGATTATACATTTATTCCAGTTGTGAATTTCAAATTCACCACTCGTTTTCCGACTCCCAGTCCAATCCAACAAGTCCAAATCAGACGTAATGATGTTCGTACATTGTGAACGGACGAGTTCCGGGAAGTGGATAAGCCGGCTGGTGTTGACAACGTCCGCGACGGTTCTAGTTCGTTTCTTGGAAATCTCCTTCACCATGTTTGTTCTGGACATACATGCACTGCGAGTGACTTCAGTTTGTTCAGAATACGGCAATAGTACATATGATTCGTCCTTTGGATGTAGGAGTTTACCTGGAATAAGGGGGTGATTTTAATCCCGGGCGTTGACCTGGGTAAGGCAATGGTGGACATTATTTCTTTGTTGAAAATAGGCGTTTGCCTGAATTGAGACAATCTTAGATTTAATCCATTCTTCAAAAGTAGGTATTTGTCCGGAATCAAGATTCTTTTATTTGAATGTAGGCGTTATGCCAATTGTCCGTTATGCCAAATGACAGTTATGCCAAAAGGCCTTTATGCCAAATGACCTTATGCCAAATGGCGTTATACCAAATGACTTCATGCCAAATGACCTAGGCCCGATTTCACGCACTTGTCGTCATTTGGTAGCCGGCTGACTGGGCGCACTTTGCAACTTTGCTCATGGCTCCTTGGGCCTTCCTTCTGATAGCCTTGCCTTGCTTACCTACGACAACTAGCAGAATGTTATCCGCTTAAACAAAGATAGCGAACGAGGTGAGCTGTTTAGGCACAGTACGACTAGGAGTGTGGCGAGGGGCGTGGGGCGCAAACGAGAATGGAGAGATGTGGCCTCGAACCGTGTATTGTGGTGTCAAATTGTGATCAGTGTTATTTGTTTAAATGTGAGGTAAATATATGGAATGAATGAGAATTTTGGAGGCAGAAACTTCTTCCAGGATGGTTGCTGCTGGTACACGTTTTGGTTCACTTCGGCGAATTACTTGTATCGGCCACCGAATATGGTGGCGGATGTTGTCTGGTGTACCTCTTGAAGAGCGATCGCTGCAGGTTCGTAACTAGATACTAGCAGCTCAAAGTCACATAAGTTGTACAAGTAGCCATTGACGTTCCATTGGAGTGCCATCGTAGTTCCGCTGAGACTAGCTCCAGTCCTTATGGGGGGTATTTTCACACTGACAGGGCCGTGGGTACTCGGACACCCATCTGGTTCTTGCGTGGTACCGAATTGGTGGAACTACCGTCCCTGTAAAGGTAAGCACGATCGCTGGTGTGTTGATTAACTTACCCTCTGCCATCCTGCGTTTGATCCTGTAAATCTTCTTGACTCCCTGGTCTTGGAGTTCAAGATGTAATCGTCCGTGAGATCTGCTGCATCAATGCACAAAACCGCACATTTGAATGCTTTCTCGATGCACCGCCGATCGCTCCGCGATGAAGAAATGGGTTGGCTAGTAGAAACGCGTTTACTCCCTGCCATCTCAGGATTTGTAGCCGTCGAGTTTGTTGGGTCCATGTAGGTCGGCAGTCGATGTCCCTTGAATTCACCTTCGACTGTCGAGTCTGTCAGAGATTGTTATTAGGAACCCCTAAGTCATCTAGGCAGAAGGAGTGGCGCATGGTCATTATCCCACACTCGCGAGCGAAGCGGAGCGGAGCGTAGCGAAAAAAAACTACGACTGTGCTCCGACAACAACACGCACTAGTAGGTAAACGCATCAGTGTGTTTGGTTGGCACCTCGCCGCATGAAGGGCACGCAGACTACAAAATACCATGCTTCTCCTCTAGGAAGGCCACATACCACTCCTATATGAAAAAATTCAAATCATTTTTGAGATGTACGTATCCAGCATTTTGCGCTCGATAATGGCGGCCCAGTGATTTTGACATTCAAGAGGTAGAACATATTTCGGTTCAATCAAAGTTAATTGCCTATTTCCGGGGATTAAACCACCCGACTTGGACGTTAATTTACAATGTTATGAAAACTCATATGTGAATATGTACGTTATGTGGAAGATATTGATTTGGAAAATGTATTGGAGGTAACCACTTTCCCTTCGATGGGACTCGAACCCATGACCCTACAGAACGCTAGACTGGTGCTTCAACCAACTAAGCTACGAAGGACCTCCGTCGGCCTTCGCAACCTAGCGGCTACTGAACGAGCTCGAGATTCCCAAATTGGACGCATAGTCAAATCACTCGCAATCCATTTCTCAAGCCAATACTTCCACATGTGTATGGTACACGTCCACATTAGAGGAGCGTGAGTATTAAGAAAGTCTGGCGGCTGTACACATTCTTCATCAGCAACTGTACTGATCAAGTAAGGTTGTGTGATCTATTTGCCAGTCGGTCGTCAAGCTCAGACCCGACCGCATTGCGTAGGCAAGAGCACGCAAATCAGGTTCAGTTCAATCAAAGTTAATTGTAGTTTATTATTTTTGTAGTTTATTTTATTTTGTTTATTTTTTAGGAAAAGGGAAAAGCCCGTTTGAGTTGAACTCTTTTTGTTCTCTCTCAAATGGGCGCAAAACCTCTTCGTCTTTTCGTACCAACAGAATACAATTTCACTCCTTACAATGTTATGAAAACTCATATGTGAATATGTACGTTATGTGGAAGATATTGATTTGGAAAATGTATCAGTAGCCGCTAGGTTGCGAAGGCCGACGGAGGTCCTTCGTAGCTTAGTTGGTTAAAGCACCAGTCTAGCGTACTGTAGGGTCATGGGTTCGAGTCCCATCGAAAGGAAAGTGGTTACCTTCAATACATTTTCCAAATCAATCCAGCTTTCCACGCTTGCCATAATGGCGGATGCTATAAAAAGTTTGGCATTAACTGCTTCCAGACACTGAACTGAAATCATCGTCTAAGCAGGCGTTGATGCTCTTCGTCGCAAACGACAACCCAACATTTGTTATTTTTTCGACAACAATCTACTCGAGTATCCAACTTCAACATTTTTACATTTTATCATATGAGTACATTTTGCCCGTCAAGCTCGCCCATAAGTGGTGGTCAGAAAAAGTTTTCTACATCCGTTCTCACTATATCGCACAACAGCTCACCATTGAAGTAAAGAACCTCAATTATATTTATGGGAGAATGATTTTGTTGCTTTGCTCTAAGTCTTCTATCGACCCCGGGAGATCTGCTCAGGCCCAGAAGGAGAACTACCTAAGCCCCAAGCGCAAAAGTCAGTTTCTAACAGCTGGCGATCTTCGGTGGTTTGATTTTGTGGACATCGAATCACAGAAAATTTGAAGAGCTCTCCATCTTCGAAAACGTATCAGCCTTGTCGCTACACCGGCTCATAAACATCATGAACACTTCTGGCATAAATAGAAGCTCGTATACGACATATGTTACATATATGTAACATTGGTCCATGCGGCTTTAGACCGGCTTTTGCGACCCCAGACCCGGGGCTTCGACAATAACTGCCTCTGCATGCTCTATCAATGGAAAGGGGGGAGCGAAGAATTATGCTAGGGCTTCATCCGACAAGTACGACATTTTTCGGGATAAGACCTACTCCAAGTTGGCGTGCAGCAAGAATCTTCCAAAATGGGCCCGGGGATTATTTAGGGCAAAACACATTTCCCTCCACGCCACTCCGTTTTGTATAAGAACTTCTCGCATCGTGAGTCAATAAATTCTATACAAAGCAGTACTGGATAATATTCTTATACCTAATAAACTGGACGACAACGGTGTTTATTCTTAAGCTCCATTCCGATTATTGTTTGTAGAAGCTGAGTGAATATTGGGGTGGCAGTAACTCACCAGCTACGGAAACTGAAAAATTCTAGACGAGAAGACAGACAACATACGACTACAGGACAGTGGGTGTTCTGCTGGGAAGACGAGCGGTCGTAATGACTCACGACGCGAGAAGTTTTTAGACAAATCTGAGTGGCGTAGAGTGAAATAGAGTTTTGGCCTAAATTGGAGTAAGTCTTTTTCTGGAAGACATCGTACTTTTCGGATGGAGCCCTAGCACAATTTCTCGCTGACATACAGCATGCATGAAACAGGAAATATCGAAGCCCCGGGTCTGCTGCGGCGTTTCCTGCGGTACCAATCAACTACACGCAATAGCCGGTCTAAAGCCGCATACGAACATACGAACTTATATTTATGCCAATAGTGTTCATGATGTTCATATGCCGGTGTTGCAGCGAGGCTAATACGTTTCCGAAGATGGAGAGCTCTTCAAGTTTTCAGCGATTCAATGTTGACAAAATTAAATCGCCAAAGGTCGCCAGCTGTTCGAGAATGACTTTCGCGCCCACCCGGGGAGCTGCCGTTGGCTGATTTTAGAACGATCGTAGTAGTCAAGGCCAGGCAAACTGACGTATTTTTCTGGACAGCAGATTTTTGGCTGTAATTTTTTGGATGAATGAAAATTTAAAAAAAAATGTGAAAGTTATCTTTGCAAGTATGAAAAATTGCAGAAAAATCAACAGTGAAAGTTTAAAAGAGGTGGACCAAAGTGACTAAAGGATTGTGATTCTAAGGGCGCCATTGAACAACAAATGCTGATGAAGACGAGAATATGTGCTGAACCATACTTTACTAATTCAAACAAGACGATGGACCTCAGATATCTCAAACATACGCCAACTCATTTCCACGAAAAATTCGGTGAGCCCTTTCCGATTATCCATGTTATCCATTAGCTTTTAGTCTGCGTTACATTCTATTTTTATTATTCAATGAAATTTGCTGTATATTTTCTGATTTAAAAGTCAGAAATGGTACGATTTCTGTCTTTCTTGTACCAACATTAGTATTTAGTTAAGAAAGTTATTTTGAGCTTTTTAGTGGAATGTCTTCACTTGTCATAAGACGAGTTTGTACAGTCCCGTTTGGTTCCACCACTTGGTTGTGCCTTGGCGGATGCGTGTTTTGGCCTCGGCAGTGGGGTCGTCCTCAGTGTCTCGTACTTGTAGTCAAATACGATACACTGAGGACGACCTTACTGTTGAGGTCGAGATACGTGTCTGCCGGGACACAATTGGGTGGTGGAGTTGAATGGGATTGTGCAGACTCGTCTTATGACAAGTGGATTAGTATTTAATAATTTCTTATGGGATTAGATCTGTGTGCTCGTTTATCTTTTGATTCGAAAGCTCATTCCATAAGTATGATTTTAATCAAAAGACAAATATTAACAATATAAATATTAAAATATGTATCAAAATATTCACCTTACTATATTGAACCAAGGTAATTCCAATTAAACTATAGAGCAGAAAATCTATCTATCTATCTATCTATCTATCTATCTATCTATCTATCTATCTATATATATAAAACTCAATGTTTGTATGTTTGTATGTATGTTCCGGCATAACTTCTGAACCCATTTACCGATTTCAACCAAATTTGGAACACACATTCTTTATCTTAAGGAGACGACGATAGGGGGGTTAATCACGATCTTTGGAGAAGGGGGAGGGTGTGGGGGGAGGAGTATTGCTTAGTTATCGATCAACTCAGTGTAAGTTCTGAACCCATTGGCCGATTTCAACCAAATTTGGAACATAAATTCTTTATCTTAAAGAGGGGAAGATAGGGGGTTTAGCATGATGTTTGGTAAAGAGGGTGGGTGGGGGATGGGAGGCGTATTGCTTAGTTATCGATCAACTCAGTGTAAATTCTGAACCCCTCGACCGATTTCAACCAAATTTGGAACACAAATTCTGTATCTAACAGAGGGACGATAGGAGGGTTAAGCATGCTCTTTGAAAAGGGGGGAGGGTGTGGGGGGAGGGGTATTACTTAGTTATCGATCAACTCAATGTAAATTCTGAACCCCTTGACCGATTTCAACCAAATTTGGAACACAAATTCTTTATTTTAAGGAGGGGACGGTAGGGGGTTGAGCATGCTTTCTGGAAAAGAGGGAGGGTGTGGGGGAGGGGTATTGCTTAGTTATCGATCAACTCAGTGTAACTTCTGAACCCCTTTGCCGATTTCAAACAAATTCGGAACACAAATTCTTTATCATAAGGAGGTTAGGGATGCTCTATACAAAAGAGGGAGGGTATGGGGGAGGGGTATTGTTTAGCAATCGAACCAAATTTGTATCAAATATTGTCTGTCCTAAGGAAGCGATTTTAGTGGACATGGGTAAGTCATTTTAAAAGGGGGAGGGTGTGGGAGAGGGGTATTGTTTAGTTGTCGATCAATTCAGCATGACTTCTGAACCCATTAATCGATGTCCACCAAATTTGGAACCCATATTATCTGTCTAAGGAAGACTATCAGACTGGGTAGAAGTGTCATAGCTGAATGAGAGGGAATATATATTTATTGAAGGAATAGTTTAGTATACCTTTTTATCGCATGGGTAAATTCAAACCAAACACGTAAACACGTAATCTCTTGCCAAAGGAAACTATTGTAGAGAGGCTGGAAGGGACTTTTGGAATGGGAGAAGGAGATGGGGGGTTATTGGGGTTGGGTATTTTAAAAAAACGACTTAATTTAAAATCCCTTTTATTTAGTACATCCGAGGTTCTTTGACAAAAACACATTGCCCGAATTCCTTAAAAATAGAAAATCCTTGACAATAACATTTTCCCTGTAATAACATTTCCCCAAAAATGACTTTAACGAAAATGATACTTCCCGATACACATATCCCAGAATATGACATTTTTCTGAAAATGACACATCCCTGAATGAAGTAGGCCATTGACATAACACTATTTGGCCTAAGGTCATTCGACATGAAGGACATTTGGGATAATTAAGAACAGCATCAGAAAAATCTTGCATAGAAAGCAAGCATTTGCTGGGTATAAAACAATGATAATTGTTACCCTTCATCGGAATAATGGTATACCCAGTGATTATGTGTTTCCTTCTGAATGGTGGATGTGATTGCTTCTTTAAAAGTAGGCATTTGCCCGGAATAATACAATGGTGGGTGTGATCCCTTCTTTAAAAATATGCGTTTGCCCGGAATATGGCATCGATGGATGTTTTTTTCTTCTTTAGAAAAAAAACGTTTGCCCGGAATAAGGCTTTTCAAACCCACGATCCCTTCTTCAAAATTAGTCAATGTTTCCAAAAGCCTTCTTTTAATCAAATGATAATGTATGAATACGTAAACACAATTACCCTGTTGACCAATTGGTTTTATCATTTTCCGATTGTAAAAAAAACTGCAAAGCAAACTGGCAATTCCGAGCAAGGCCGGGTACACAAAGCTAGTCTTTCATAAAAAAATAACTGGGAAGGATTGTTTTTAAAAGGTATATCATATTTGTTGCAGAACAAACAGTTCATCCTTTTTATTCAAGAGACTGATATTACAATTAAATCCGTTATTTTCAATTAAAATTTTATGGCCTCTGAATTCCATCTTAAGTAAACAAATTATCTGTTGCATTTTATAACATATTGAATAAATTATTAGGAAATGGGATAAGACCGTGTACACTAATTCCTAACAAATAAAATCCTATTTATTGCCATAAAAGTCTGCAAGTCTGTTGTAACTGCAATACCGAGTCACTGCTACGGAGCATCCAATGATTTTTTTTTTAATTATTGTTTCTTGAAGAATTATGGAGCATTCATGATCTTAAAACAAGATGATCAAAAATAAATTTGTTTATGCATCATATGAAAATGTGACAGCATCATACACTTTGCGTTAGTTTTTATGTGTAAGAATGTAAATATACTCTTTTTACTATGTTTTTATTTTTTTTGTTACACATATATTTTTTACTTTTTTGCTTTTACAAGTCATCAATTGTAAGGGAGGTCGGATTTTTTCTTTTTTAGAAGGGATGTTGGTTTTGATGCACATAGTTGGGTTTGCCATTGGAGGGTGTTTTTATGAGGTGTGCGAGGGAGAGTTCGGCTGCCGGTGGGACCTGAACCCGCACTATTCCATTAAGAACACGGACGTATTACCAATTATTCAACAGCTGCCCTTGCGAGAAAGCTGTCCCATAACCAGCTAATAACGGTGGCATATGAGTCAATTCCCCGTATCCATCGAATCTTACTTTAGCAATATTTTACATCTTTTCTCTCTACCCAACTATGTGTATCGAAATTGAACAACAGTCGATCGCGTTTGAATCACAAACATGTGCTTCTGCCTGTCGTATTGAGGCGGGTTTGCTTCTGCTACGACAATAGAGGCTTGTTTGCAGCCGTTTGATCATTTATTCATCCACTTAGAATTCTAATGTTGATCAAAATCATTATCATATCAGGGGGGAAGGGGAATTTAATTTCTGTTTGCTCTTTTTTCGTTGCATAGAGCGAGCAAAGGTGCTTAAACCTAGGCTTTGATTAGCCAGAGCAAGGCTAGTCCCTTCGCCCCATCCGAGGAAAATCATCGCAAGGATAATGGAGTGACATAAATTTCTTAGCAAAGTCACTCCCAACGTATTTCCACAAATTTTCTATCATTTGCTTATAATGATACTCCTAAACCACATACCCTACCCACCATCCAATTCCTTGACATCTATGAGGGCGTCGGTGAGTCGCTGGCCTCTCGTTAAGTAGATGTCATATCATCATTTCCTTCCCTTTCCTAGTAACGGAGAAGATGGGCGTGGCCGGCAATGATAGCTTTCATGTTTTATCATTTTGGACCCCCAATTGGATTTCCATTGAATCCCAAATGGAAATTCATAAGCAATTGGGGTAAGAAAGGTAAAGAATATACATGACAACTATCAGTATGCAATCTACGAAATACTCCGTTACAACGCAACGCAACGCAACGCAAGGGAATCCGTAAGTATTTTTAAGAATAACCTCGAACTAAAATTTCTGAAATAAAGAATTCAAAATTAAAATGTACTCATATGATAAATGTAAAAATGTTGAAGTTGGATACTCGTGTAGATTTTTGTCGAAAAAATAACAAATGTTGGGTTGTCGTTGGCGACGAAGAGCATTAAAGCATGCTTAGACGATAATTTCAGTTCAGTGTCGGGAAGCAGTTAATGTCAAACTTTTTATAGCATCCGCCATTATGGCGAGCGTGGAAAGCTGGATATCTTCCACATTACGTACATATTCACATATGAGTTTTCATAACATTGTAAAGAAAATATTTACAAATTTTTATCAATGTAGGCCTTGATTAGTTGAAAAATATTGGCACTCATTTGGAATCTACAAATAATCAAATGTCGAATATTCTCCATTATGTTGTTCAAAGATCATATAGTTTTCTCATGTATATTTTGTAATTATTTAATTTAATTTTATAGGAATGTGAAAGACACCAAGATAATGACGAATCTATAATGATTAAGATTGATGCTTTTATAAGAGGAAAGGAAATCTGCCAACAGACACCCGGGTAAGGCTGAATGGACTACGCTAGACTCACTAAAATCAACTCCCTTTGCAGTAACCAATTCCATCTGACCTTAAAGCTCTATTCTATGCTATTGTTCACCTAGGCCATCTTGGTCAACTTGGAACTACTAAGCAGAAGAGTATGTTCACACTTGATACACTTGTTATCCCGTAGTATATTCATTGTCATGTGGGGCCCTCCTTATCCGTGCGGTAAGACGCGCGGCTACAAAGCAAGACCATGCTGAGGGTGGCTGGGTTCGATTCCCAGTGCCGGTCTAGACAATTTTCGGATTGGAAATTGTCTCGACTTCCCTGGGCATAAAAGTATCATCGTGTTAGCCTCATGATATACGAATGCAAAAATGGTAACTTGGCTTAGAAACCTCGCAGTTAATAACTGTGGAAGTGCTTAATGAACACTAAGCTGCGAGGCGGCTCTGTCCCAGTGTGGGGATGTAATGCCAATAAGAAGAAGAAGATATTCATTGTCATTGTCGCTAAGGGTCAGTAAGTCTCATACAGTTTATGTGGTCTGCTAAAGGTGGCGACATGTTGGTAGTAAGATACCGTGCACGATGTGTACGCAAAGCAGTAGGTAAACGAAATGCTCTACAGTGACTCTTAAAGAATTGCCGGGGGAATTGGTAAAGAGAGGGTGCAAAGGATTTTAGTGAGTCGAGGGTAGTGAATCCAGCCGTAAAATATCTGGGTATTGCCTCATCTAGATGTCTGGTTGCAGATTTCTTTTCGTCTAGAAAAAAAACACTGATTCATATTCCTAGAAAATAAAATAAAATACATGATTATAATTAATGCATGAGAAAATTACCATATTCTCGCAGAACATAACGGAAAATATTTGACATTATTGTTTGTTTGTTAATTCCGGGGTGAGTGCCAATGTTTTTCATTGAATCGAGGCCTACATTGATTAAACAGTGTAAATATTTTCTACCACTTGAATGTCAAAAAGGCACTCAATCGTCGCCATTATCGAGCGTAAAATACTGGATACTCCCTAAAAAAAAGTTTTTTGCTCACAAAAGCTACTGTAAAAATTCCAGCCAGATCAGTCAAGTCTAAATGGATGGTCAACGAGCATGAAGTTTATATGGAAAAAATCTACTAAATATATGGGAATTTTATACTTTCCACCCTTTTACCTCAAGGTGGCGCTGTAGTCATTTAATCCCACTCATAAGTTGTTGCAAGTACGCTTTTGTAATTTGTATATATTCGTTGAAATATTGATTTAAGTAATTATCATGTGTAGTTTAGTTCTTTATATAACTGGTTTGATCGTTTTTCACAATAAATCTTAGAATAAATCACCGCTAAAACATCTCGCACAAAATGAACATATGAGTTACCCACGCTAAAAATATATACTTCGAGTTCCCAACACGTTTCAGCTACAAGCGCCAAAGCACATGGCGATATATTCTTATCGCGTCATGATGCTACTCCTTGGACATATCAAGTAGCGGCCAACGACCTGCGGGTCAAAAAAAAGGAATACGTTGACCTTTCCTTACATCGGCATTCTACCTTTCTCGGAGAGGAGGCTTGCTTTCTGGCTAGAATCGGCTTTCGGAATGAGATGCCACTATTTCAAAGGGTTGGGTACAATCGAATTTGAGATTCGGTTCGCAAATTGGACTTCGTCTGAATTCGCGAATTTCGAGGACAATACCATAATGCGCGGTATCTGAGGACATTCCAAGATTCAAATCGTTCACTTTGTGACGATACGTGGAAGAGGCTGGAGTGGTCTTATTTAGTGAACCGCGCCGTGGTGTGTTGAAAAAGGTGTTTAGTGACATGATTCTTTAAAAGTAGTTAGCTAAATTTCATTTCCCTTTCTCTGTAGTGAAGCGCAATAGCATAAAGCGCAATTAAATTGTGGTAGGCGACTAGTGCGAGTAGAAACGAAGATTAGAAGGTAAAGAGAACACCGAAGATTTGTTGAATTATAATATGTAATTGAAACATTGTGCGTGGTGTTTCATTTAACAATTCAGATTCGTAGCAGCATCGGTTTATTACCGACACATCGCACCTTTCGTTACGACCGCTCTTAGACCCCACCTATCGGCTGCAAAGTTTTCCCGGGGTGCACGTGGCCGGAAGAAGGCTGCGTCCGTAAGTTCCCGCGCCTTAGGCAGGCAAACCAACTGTAGTTCGATCGTCGCGGTCCACGTCGACGAGAAGAAAGCTTTGGTCCGTGTAGAATCCATCGACGCCATCGTACGCATCATCACCGGTCGCTTAACATCTGCCGACGTCATCGCGCGCACGGCCGGTGCGGCCCTACATCAGCGTCCTGACGGCGAGACTTACTAGCGGCATTATCGTCTTGCGCGCCAACGGACCACCGAAGCGTATGCACCACGCTTAGCGGAAGTCTACGAATCAGCGAGGGAGGAGAATCCATATGCTGACATCACATCACGGCCGTGATCGTTTTCCGTCGCCGCCTCCCGTCCATGCTCATCGTAAATCCTAGGTCGTGAGTACTATATTTGCATGCTTTTTGTTGTGTCGTTGTCCATGGCCATGTGACCGTAAAAGGCACACCAAAATCGAAAACATCCCATTGTCAATGAGCGGGATGAAATACAATAGTCTGTAGCCCGGCTATTTGCACGCGCGCTTGGTAGGAGATCAGCTACTGCTGTTGCCGAGATCGCCGTCGACGGAGAGAAAGAGAGAGAAGGAGACGGCATAATCACGCACATGTAGAAAGCTGGGACGGGACTTGCAAAGAGGAAAAAATGTAACTTCAGCTGCTGCCAGTCAACTGCTGTCACGAACTGTCAGGTGCAGCCAGCAGCTTTTTGTGTGAAAGTATTGGTATCTCGAATAAAATTTTCCGCATGATTTTTGTTTTACGAAGACTTTTTCACTTTAACGAGTATTCCAAATCATCCGTTTAGCTTATTAATAATCAGTTATAAACGTGTGTTTTGTTCCCGGTATAAAAACCCTTATGAAAATGAATTAAATAATTCGTGAATTGGATACACTTTTATTGTGCTCAGAAGAGTGCACCCGGGGCTTAGGTGAAACAGTCAAGGAAACAGTTGAAACTCGATGGTCAACTGTGATGAAAAGAAGAGCAAGTGTCAAAACAAGAGAAAAGAAGCAGCGTCTTTGCAGGTCTCGTCTCAGGTAGAAAGTAGACCCACGCAATGTGGAAAGGTAGAGGAGAGAGAAAGGGAAAATAGACTAGGTCTAGCGAAAGAGAGAATAAATGAAATTATGGTACGAAACTGAGCTTTGTGGTAGAGCTTTATGGTAGAGCGAACGGTACAAATGTGTTTCTCATGAGAATAAATTTGAATTTCAACACTGAAGAAAGTTAGAGGTTTACTACTGCATGAATATTTATCTAATGTCCTTTTGAGTCTCATGTTACTTCGAGTTCGGTAAGTTTATTAGTTTAAGGGAAACTATCAGCCCAGTAAACAACTCCCTATTTTGATGCGTATTGTGATGATGTGGAAATGTTGAAATTGGCCCGGTGATGATAAATCCGCTCTAGAGTTAATTTCTTCACTCGATCTCAAAGTTGGTCATACTGAATTCGAATTAAAGTGGGGGTATCTTACTCGTTCTCGTGAAGTACGGTGGCCGTTCTACAGCCGGAAAGTCAGCTTCCTTCCCGCAATCAGGGTAACCTTGATCCTCCCCTCCGGTAGGTCTCAAAGCCGGGCAAGCTTGTAAATCAGGTGGATGGTCTCCTTTGGAGTGGCGCTTAAGCCATCTCACTCTTCCAGGAAGCTGATCCGGGACACATTATAAAGTTAGATATACAATTTTAACATTAATGTGAAGAGGCTCCCGAAAACCGCGTGTGATTTTATGAAATAATAAAAAAAATTATAATATGTAGAGTAAACATTGGTTTTTCAGCTGGGGGAAAACGCGCCACGCGTAAAGATAGTAAATGTCATTAAGATAGTAAATGTCACTAAGATAGTCCTAGAGGTACAAAAGTGGAAAGTATGCATTCACCCATATAACGTTTCGAAAAAATGATTTTAAATTGTTTCATATAAGAGTGGTCCACCCTAGTTCGGATCTTAGGTCACTGGATGCGGGTCTCCGTCCCGAGAGCTCCGCCCGATTTTTTAGCCACCAGACAGTATGGGAACATCACATTTCATCCGAAAAAAGAATCACGCCAACATAGAGCTTCACTGGCCGAATGATGCCTCAAAATTCTCCAAGTCAAAAAGTGCTGTCGCCGCTGAGGGATCCGGCCGATTATTCATCGGAGACCACTGGAACGGGAATTACGTACACTTTTCGGAACACACCGTTAAATGGCTACTATCATCAGCCGAAACTCGATGAAAAATAGTCCCGAAAAAACTCACTAGGATCCTTAATAAAATTGACTCTTTTGCACCTATAGGGTAACGGTACCAATAGTCGAGGTATTAGTATATCAACAAAAGATTTTTTTTTAATGGATAATTATGGGAAATTTTCAGTATTAATATCTTAGCCAATAGACAAACTAATAAATTTGCTAACAAAATGAGATTGATGATAATTAACATCAAAAATAGGGTGTACCACACTTATATAAAAAAAATAGAATAATTTTTACGAGACGTATACTGCCGTGAATCGCATATTTGTCCCATATGAATAGGAAACCCAGCAAAGATGGGACAAATATGCGATTCACGGCAGTATACACCCTGAAAATAAAGTTTTTTGCTCCCAGTAGCAACTGAAAAAAAAATCAACCAGATCCGTCAAGTCTAAGTGGATGCTTTACTAGCGTGAAGTTTATATGGGAAAAAATCGACAAAATATATGGAAAAATGCATACTGTAGTCATTCAATCTCCGAGGACCGCCATTTCATACAGCCAGTGATTTTAGCTACATAAGGTCCATAAAGTAAAAGACGTTTGTTCCTCCGACTGAGAGCCATTAGCGTCAAGGAGGATCGCATCCTTGAGCTATCATCATAAATATCGTCAACCGGTACCGTCAGAAGGTAGCGCCTGCGCAGTGCGCAAATAAGCCGACTGCACATTGCTGAAAACTATTAGGATTCTGCCCAGCGTGAATCATTCTGGTCCCTAATCAATCATAATCGACATTGGTGCTGCCGTTCTTAGTCTCGTGCTACTGAATTGTGAATTATCAGTTTCAATTAATAATCCATAAGGCTATGCTTGCGCTAAAACAGGAGATCGGAGTTGGAACACTTCGAGATGAAAAATAATAGCATCACATTGATTCGGTCGATACCAGCAGAACTATACTTTTTCCATTATGAAGACATTTATTTTTACATTTCACCAACAATTTGCTTTGATTGAAAAAAAGTGTACTAACGTACTAAAACGTTCATAAATTACGTACTGATTACCGATTACATTACTGGGTACCGAGGATGGTTCGTAGCATGCGCAACTATAATCCATATAATGAAAAAATATATTTCCCCATACTAATTTGCATGCAAACTTGAAACGACTTGTGCTAAATCAGTTTTCATCTAAATGATATCACATTTTCGGAGGACACTCAGAATGTATAACAGAATTTGATGAGCGTTGTGGAGCAAAATTGATTGACCACCCTAACATTCATACATTCACACGGACAGACAGATTTGCTCAGTTCGTCGGTTCGAGGCCTCTTAGCCTTGAGCATGAGCATGAGCATGAGCATTATGACCGCACAATTCTTAGTTGCTACTCCGTGATTGACTGAGCTTGCGAAATTGTATAGAGAACACAATGAATGGGGCTTGGGATTAGCTACCCATTCTCAATGTACACGTTTCGTGAGCTCAAATATTTAAAGTCAATAACGGCGCCGGCCACGTCTTTACGGTCATATAGGAATGGGAGGATTGTTAGTCCGACTCTCGTTGCTACTAGAGACCGAGTATACCTCTGCATCTCCACGATTGTCTTGGGATAGGATATCGTTTTAGTTACCAAGGATAATTTATCTGGATTCACTTTGGTAAGCGATGCGATATATGGGATGGAAAATAACACTAATCCGGGTTAAAAGTTAAAACATGCACGCCCGGTGGCATATGAAAACTGAAACGCGTTTTGGACGACCGCACGGAAGCACAGCACTCTGAACTCACTTGCTCGATGGCTACAGCAAACTATTGAAGAACGCGCTTTTTTCGACCGCGCGCGACATGCGCATGAGCCACCGAACACCAGATAGATATTTTATTTCTTTCCCGACGACTAAAACATGCACTACATTTACTTGTTCGATGGCTACTCTTATTACCGGCCGCGCAATTCAGAACACAATATTTCGGCCGATCGCGCGATCGTTCTGCTGTCCGAAACAAGAGAAATCACGCATCAAACTCTTGGTTCGAGGCCTCTGAGTCTTCTATAAAAAGTTCGTTTTTGGAGTGAAATTATAGCGTTTCGGTACAACTTAGTTATACGAGAAAGGCATAAACATGTCAATCTGATTTTCATTCCACTATTTCTGATAACATGAATATATCAGATGTGAGAAAAACTGCGACAGAAACTCTAGAGCTGCAATTTCGAACAATAGTGTCTGATTTCAGAAACATGTTCAGGTAATCATAAATGCTCTTTGCCTTATCCAATTCACAAGAATTACGAATTCTACACCACGAAGTTTAATCATTTATGTATGTACACCGGTGTTAAATATTGTTCTAAATCACGACAAGCACGAACTTGTTGAGAGATCGTATAACATGCTCACACCATCAGCACTTTCCAACACCTTCACCCATCCATTCACGAAACGTGTCGAGAAACTCCAAAATAAAACGCCCTCGAAACGAGGGCGCTTGTCAAACAACCGAATTAATTCAGAGAAGCATAATTTAATTAATAAAATTTCTTCTTTCCTCTCCTATCCCGCAGGCAGCTAAGACAGCAGTGAATCATCCGAAGCACGCGAAAAGTGCGTCTTTCTCCGTCGTCAAGTTACAAACCCTCGGAGCGGGGTGGGCATCAATCATAAGGATAAATAGCTGAAACGTTGTCATCGTGGCCGCCGTGGCAGGAAGCAGAATGGAGCTTTCGAGGATAAAATTTTTTCGCCGGATTGATACTCCAGCTGTTGTTCACGATTGCTGTTCCGCTGCCCTACAACAGTGAGTATTTCTTCCGACTAGCGTTAGAGGTATTATGGCCCACTCAACACCAGCAGCATGATGTGTTTGCAAAATTTATTCGCTAACATTCATCATCGCCATTTCGTCGTAGCTCGTAAGAACTGCGATAATCGATCCAGCAGCCAGAGCGTATAACGCAACGGTGGAATTGTTTCCGGGGTAGAATTTTAATTGGTGAACATTAGTTCGTTGATGAAGAGAAGTTGGAATAATTTATACTGGCGGGAATTAATTATCTGATGACAGTTATCGATACGAGGTATTACGGAAATAATCTTCTATTCTACGACCAAGTATCGTTTAGCATTATTTCTGGATTATTATGTATCAAAGGAAGACACATAGTCATGGGAAATTGAAAAGCTTCCTTGAACTGTGAGAATCATTCATGTGTTTACTTTTAAACCGAAACAGAAGTCAATCTTGTGTGACATCCATTTATATTAGTTTGAGTTATGATCCTGGCTTTCACCATCGTATAGAAGCGGATTCCTGCTTGCCTTGTTATGCAAATGCTGTCTCGTAGAAGCCATAGAATCATAAATGAAATTCTGTGACTACAAAGCTGAATATAATGAACTAACGTTTCAGACTTCTTCATTTCCACAAACTACTCTGACATAAACTACCAAAACGATCTCTTCCGTTTCTATTCCTGTCATTTGCATACTGAAAGGAGTGAATCATCATTTTTCAGCTGGAAAATTTACACTTGTCATAGGCAACCAGTTTTCCGAATTGGCTTTCTATTCCAACACACTCCCTACATTAGTGTAACCGCAAAGCCCCGTGACACGTACCGACATGGATAGGTACCGGGTGACCTCCACCCACACGGACCCTCTATCCAACGGCGGAATGCGTATGTTTGTTCTCTCCCTAAACTCCCGAAATATGCAGTCGTATTCGGTGGCTTGCCCACTTTATCAAAATCTATGTAGATTTGTGGCATTATAATTTGAATCTAAAGCAGCACACATAGGAGCGTTTGGCTTCGGATGACATCCGCTCTCGTGGGCCGTCGCCTGCAGGATCATCGGACTGGGAGTGTTTGCTTGGTTTGGTTGGTACACAGCGCCACTACCTTCTCATCCAACCACTGACTAAGCTGATAGCCTGTGCTGTTTGTGTGTGGTTCTTTGGCTACGGTCGATGAAGTGGTGTCTGCCTGCATACATGTGAATGAGGGTGGTTGGCCAGCCGCCTTCTGGATCCATTGACGTACGGAGTCCGATTCTTGAACGGAGTGTTGCTCCAACGGAGATGGAACCCGAAGTTCAGCAAGCCATAGATAATCTTGCTCCTTCATATTGGATAAACAGATGTCATGTCAGATGCCATAACCATAAATTATCACTGCGCTCTCTGGGTCATATTTCCGTGTTGCGGATACCCAATCTGGAGCGAATGGCTACATCGCCCTTTAGGTGTACGGGGAGCAGAGTGGAAAACTGGAATAGACATATATTTCCGAACGATTTCCTCTGGCTTCTGGCTGAAGAGCTTCTGTATCAATTCTTTATAATATAGATATGTTATATGTATGTGTAGCACGCAAAAGCCGCCGATGCCGGATGATCTCTCATTCTCGTTCAAAAAGGTTTACCGTGCGGAATCGAAACCCATCTAGTACTAAACTCCGTCTGGTTGATTTATGTTAAATTTTATTAAGCAAAAATTAAATATGAACATGAGCATTAGCATGAATGACCTCCCACAGTTATTACTTAGTTATTTCCAGGTCAGCTGCTATTACACAAAGGACCAACATTATCCTCAATGTGTAAGCACTGGTTACTCAAAATTAGGCTGCACTGCCAGCTGCCAGCCAAATGCAATTCAAATGTTTGTTTTTATTTTGAAAAACATATGGTCAAACACAAAGGAGTGTTAGCAATAATATCAATATTTTTTTCGTTTCATACCAATTGTATGGAAGATAAAAAAAATACTAATTTTCTGTGAATTTTGACATTTATTATAAACATCTGTTTTAACGACTCTCTGTCTCAATTTAATAAAACGAGTATGTCATTAACCCAACGTTTCGACACGAGGATTGTGTCTTCTTCAGGGGGAAATACTGTCGTTTTTTGTCTATTGTTTGGTCTAACTTTAACTGTCACGATTGAAAATTTTGTTTGTTGGTACATTTCTTCGGATAATGCCCATGTATTAGTGCGTGTTTTCTTTTGTTTCGGACAACAGAACGATCGCGCGATCTGCCGAAATATTGTGTTCTGTGACAATATGTCTGCTAGAAGGTTTCAAATAAGAAGGTCTAGGCTTATGTGGGAAAATTATAAGCTAAGTTTTGGAAGCATTCGGGGACATTATTCATTTTGAGAAAATATCCAAACTTTTTTGCAATCTACTACAAATGACACGAAGGCTTCGCTCTTTGGGTGAGAGGCTCGTGTCATCTGCAAACAAAGATTTTTGACACCCTGGTGGTAATCAGGTAAGTCAAAAATAAAAATGTTATTTAACAGCGGCACTCTAGGAGTTAACTTTCTGGAATCAGTATGGCAAAAGGCATCTAAGGTTCAATTTCTCAAAATTAAGCACTTTCATCGAAAAAAATATTTGGTAGGCGTAGTAGCGGACACCTTACTACATAACCGATTCCAAATAGTTTTTCATGAAAAGTTCATTGTTTTGAGAAAACCCGGCGTCAAAATTTTCTTGACCTAAAAGTCGGTCAAGCAATTACTGAACAATGACATCGATTTCGTCCCAGGCTAAACTGACTTCTAAAAAACAAGTTAAGTATTTAAATACGTACTAGCTCTTCATAAAACAAAATCTTGTTACTGAACAAATTATCCAGCTTGAAATGTAGACAGGTAGAGTTAAATCCCGGGTTTAGCGTTTTACTGGTGATATTCAAAAAGCAAGACAAGGATATGGATAGGCCCCCGCTGCATGGATACGGATCGGCGTTGCATGGGTTGTAGGACAAAAAGTCGAATGTCAAAATGTCGAAAGTCAAAACGTCGAAGGACAAAAGGTCGAAGGTCAAAAGGTCGAAAGGACAAAAGGTCGAAGGGTCAAAAGGTCGAAGGGACAAAAGGTCGAAACAAAAAAACTGCGTCAAAAGGTCGAAGGACCAAAGGTCGGAAGGACCAAAAGTCGGAAGGACCAAAAGGTCTTTCTTTTTTCTTCCTTCTTCCTTTTTCCTTCTTACTTCATCTGTTTCCTTCCTTCAATTCTTTTTCCTCCTTTCTTTTTCCTTACTTCTTTCTTCCTTCCATATTTCACCTTCTTTATTTCTAACTTCTTTCTTTTTTTCTTTTTTTCTTCCTTCATCTTTCTCCCTTTTTCCACCTTGTTTCTTTCTTATTTTTTCCATCTTTTTTCATTCTTTCTTCCTACATGCTTTCTTCTTTTTCCTCCTTTCTTCTTTACTTCTTATTTCTTCTCTTTTTCTTCTTTATCTCTCCCCCTTTTATTCTTCCTTTTGTTTCGTGCTATTCTTCCTTCTTTCTTTTAACTTTCTTCAATTTTTCGTTCTTTACGCTTTCTTTTCTTTCTTTCTTTCTCTTCCATTTTTCTTTTTTTTCTCCTTCTTTCCTCATTCTTTCCTCCATTCTTATTCCTTTCTTCTTCCTTACTTCCGTTTTTCTTCTTACTTTTTTCCTACTTTTTTCCATCTTTCTTTTTTCCTTCTTTCTTTTTTCTTCCTTCCTTTCTTCTTTCTTCCTACTGTCTTTCTTCGTTCTTCTTTCTACCTTTCCTTCGTTTTTTTTCTTTCTTTCTTCCGTTTATATTTCTTTTTTCCTCCTTCTTTCTTCCTCCTTTATTCCTCCTCTTTTCATTCTTTCTTCCGGTATGACGGCGGTATGACGGCGAATGTGAACAGTTAGTGGAAGAGAAGAATGCAGCATGGGCGAGATTGCTGCAACACCGCACGAGGGCGAACGAGGCACAATATAAACAGGCGCGGAACAGACAAAACTCGATTTTCCGGAGGAAAAAGCGTCAGCAGGAAGATCGAGACCGTGAAGAGACGGAGCAACTGTACCGCGCTAATAACACACGAAAGTTCTATGAGAAGTTGAACCGTTCACGTAAGGGCCACGTGCCACAGCCTGATATGTGTAAGGTCATAAACGGGAACCTTCTTACGAACGAGCGTGAGGTGATCCAAATATGGCGGCAGCACTACGAAGAGCACCTAAATGGCTATGTGGCAGACGAAGATGGCGGTATGGTGATGGACCTGGGAGAACGCGCGCAGGACACAATTTTACCGGCTCCGGATCTCCAAGAAATCCAGGAGGAGATTGGCCGGCTGAAGAACAACAAAGCCCCTGGGGTTGACCAACTACCAGTAGAGTAATTAAAACACGGTGGTGAGGCACTGGCTAGAGCGCTGCACTGGGTCATTACCAAGATTTGGGAGGAGGAAGTTTTGCCGCAGGAGTGGATGGAAGGTGTCGTGTGTCTCATCTACAAAAAGAGCGATAAGCTGGATTGTAGCAACTACCGCGCAATCACATAGCGGAACGCCGCCTACAAGGTACTCTCCCAAATTTTATGCCGTCGACTAGCACCAATTGCAAAGGAGTTCGTGGGGCAGCACCAGGTGGGCTTTATGGGCGAACGCTTCACCACGGACCAGGTGTTCGCCATTCGTCAATTACTGCAGAAATGCCGCGTTTACAACGTGCCCACACATCATCTATTCATCGACTTCAAAGCCGCATATGATACAATCGATCGGGACCAGCTATGGCAGCTAATGCACGAACACGGATTTCCGGATAAACTGACACGGTTGATCAAAGCGACGATGGATCGGGTGATGTGCGTCGGAAGACTGCGGTGGGCCGGGCACGTAGCCAGAATGTCGGACAGTAACTCGGTGAAAATGGTTCTCGACAACGATCCGACGGGCACAAGAAGGCGAGGTGCGCAGCGGGCAAGGTGATCGATCAGGTCGGTCTTAGTCTGAATAAATAATAAAAACACGGCAAACTACGGTGGGCTGGACACGTTGTTCGTATGCCGGAAGAAGTGATAAATGAAGTGACGATAATATTTATTAGAAAACCCGGAAGAGGCCGCAGGCTTCGTGGAAGGCCGCGTACACGATGGCTTTTTGCTGTTGAAGAGGATCTGAGGGCGCTCAATGTTCAGGGCGACTGGAAGCGATTGGCCCAGGATCGAGTTCAGTGGAGAAGGATACACCATTCGGCGTAGGTTCATCGAAGAGCTGAACTGCCGTTCTACGCATAAATCTAATAATATGTCTCAGGTACATAGGAATTCCAGCAAACTTACTTACCATCAAGTAAGTAAACAAAACAAATAACTATGGCGGAAAAGCTTATGGACCATTTAACGTTTATAATGTTCAAAATATGGTCTGCTTTCGAAAATTCCTCCATAAATTCTTTCTGAAATTCCTTCAGAAATTCTTTTGGGTGCTTCTCAAGGATTTATCAAAATTGGCGTGTATATTCAAATTTCTGGGAAAATATTGACATATGTTGACATATGTACCCTATCGTGCCAGTGGATATAAGTCTTCACATATCTAGCGTTCTAGGCACCCCGGGCTCCTCAAGACGAACGATAAGTCGTATGATATCACCTAAACTCGACCGCCCAAGGGACTTAAACTGATAACAGTGTCGTAAACCGGACGAGGTTTCTAAGCTCGACCGTTCGTCGCATCAATAAATACTCAGCAAACTGCACTCCGTCGTCGATTTGTCTGACACCGACTCGAAAAACTGTAAACATTTTTGCGTTATCTCTATACACGCTAAATTGAGTTACTCAATAAATAAGTGCATGTCATTAGAACATATGTGAAATGTAGATTACAAGGAAATGCTAATAATGATATTTTTCATTAATAATTTTATCATAACTCCTTAATCCAATCTTATTCACTACATTCTTCCCCTCCTCTACTCTTGAGATGTTCTACACTTGGAATGCCAATATTGCAAATATATTTGGTTGATGAATAAACATCAATTCGATTCCTTCTGAACTTTTTGTACGTTTTGAACACTTGCAGTAAATGAGTCATGTTCGGGATTTAAGTCAACGGTAAATAGTAGGTAGATTTTCAGCTGTTTCGTAAAACTAACTTTTACTCGGCAAGCTTTGTTACGCCTCAATCATTACGTTAGCTACGTAAAAATTCCCCTCACCTACAAAACTTTTTTTTTTCATTTAGTGCGTTTTTCAACATTTCAATCTACACGAGATCGGTGGTCTAGTGGTTACCGCTTCTGCCTTATAAGCAGGAGGTCGTGGGTTCAATTCCAGGCTCGTCCCTTTCCTACTTTGTATTTCTATCTTAGTTCTTTCTGTGTTTCACGTTCTACCAAAACGATTCCTACTGTTATAACCTTCCACACAATCCCAAAACCTCCTGTGGCACGTATGAGAGGTCGTAGAGTTCTCTGCATCTTTCTCAAGTAGGTGTCCAACTAACCATCCTTCCCCTTCCTCAGCATTCGCAAGGACGTGGCCAGGACAAATCTCGACTATTGGAGGGTGCATTGCTTCCATCTAAGAGATAGTGATTAGTCCCAAATCAATATCTGTGGTAACGGATGAAAGTGATGCTACTCTCATACAATAGCCTTGGCTTGTACCACCTACGAAATTGTGCGAATTGCTCAATGCTAATGCTAATGCTAGTGCGTTTTTCAACATTTCAATCTAATATTGTACCGCGCATAAAAAATCTACTCCTCCCTTATTTTTAAACGCAACGAAAACTAAGCGCCAGATAGTCGCCTAAGAAAAACATACCTGCAGAAAAAAAAGCTACTTTGATATTTTTGAAAATGATTGCTTCGATAGCACGTGCTTTTTGTACTGCGGAGAAATTTTTCACACCTATGACAGCCTTGAAAAATGATTACAAAAGTTGTCATTTTGTGGCAAGGCACAATACATTGTGCGTGTATCTTTTACGGGGGGAAATCTTTAAAGAAAACGCAATGGTTTCAACCTGGGACGGGACTTGCAAAGAGGAAAAAATGTAACTTCATCTGCAACCAGCTAGCGCTGTCACGAATTGTCAGATGCAATCAGCACCTTTTTGTGTGAAAGTATTGGTATCCCTCAAAAAGTTTTCCGAATGATTTTGTTTAACGAGTACTTTTTCACTTTGAAAAGTATTCTAGAATACCCGGACATCTTAATATTGAACAGTTATGAATACGTGTTTTATTCCCGATAGGAAAATCTGGGAACAAAAATCTATAACAAAAGGTCTATACCATTTTCCCTTATGGATTAATTTTAACGAAATGTTGGATAAGATGTTGTACATATGCAAAAATCGAATTTTTAAACTGGGGTCATATACCCGGAAAATAGGAAAGCAAGTTTGATTGAACCCGATTTGTGTCCAACCAAAAGATGCTATGCTAGAATAAAAACACGAGCTTCGAAAGCATTCCAAATTTGTCATTACGGAACATAAAATGTTGAATGGACCTCTGCCGCCAAAATTATGTTTTAGACGAGCATCTGAATATGAATCTCATGCGTAAAATCACCAAAATAACAATTTTATCATACATCACAAAAATGTTACCACTCTGTGACTGGCATCCGGGTCCGCTCACTAAATTGTCGACATATTATACAGGCTTCCTAGGATTCTGTTGAATAGATAAAAGCTTTCCCTTCTCATATTCGTTCGCCTGGCCGATCTCTTACGGTTGTCATGATAAATGCTTTTCTCGTTCTCCTGTTGCTCAAATATGAATGCAACCCGGCGGGGAACTGAGCCAAGTCAAGCCATTCTCAACAGGCATTAAAATGGCGCTGCTACATATTGGGGGAACCCCCCTCAGCCAACCCGACCGTTGTTCGTTGGTTGACTGACTGAAACCCACATTTCGTGCACAAATTTTGCCCATTTTCGGAACGTTTTTCGACAAATTTTGCGCTCTCCGGCCCTCGCGACCAACGACCAACCCACCCCGCGCCCGTTCGACTCCTAGTTGGGGGCAAAGTAGGATTTACATGCAAATGTCAGTTCCGGAGAGCATTTGCCTGTAAGCCGTCATTTGTGTTTCCGCTTAACCAGTATGGAATTTGATTAGCACAATTGTTGACTGTTCTGTGCTCGGGTACGCGCGTACCTTTGCCTGTCTTGAATACCGCGGCCCCGATCCCGACTCCAGCCAGCAGCGCGGGGGAAATAGACCACGGTTTTCAATTCCTCTCGGTTGCTAACGAACGAGTATTGTGTTATTTTCGGTGACGGTTGCTGACAGCCTGCAGCAGCGCGCGGTTTGCTTGCCTTTTGGGGTCCATGTGCACATTTTCACGTGGAAAATATGGCGCAGTAATGGTGGACAAGCAGGTTGAACACCGGATCAGTACCATAAGGCAGATATAGCTACCAATTGAATCCAATGTTAGGTATTCTACTTAGGATGAACGGAGATTCAAAATTTAGCATCAGAAGGCAGAATACACGACTGTTAAGTTTTGCTTTGCGCCATGATGGTGTGATTCAGTAGGTAATAACAAAACAGCGAGAGTCGAAAAAACCAAACTTTTCGTGATAGATACGAAATCAGGGTAGAGGCAGTATGGGAACATCCTATCGTTGTTGTATGTTCTATTGTTGCGGTAGTGTAAAAATGGTTAACGACATTGTGCATCTGTTAAACCTTTTCAAATTAACCACAGAAACACTTTTCTTCCGACTACCTACACCCAAAAAACAAATCTGACAATTATTGTATAAAATCTGGGCATATACAATTCTGTAAGCTTTTTATACAAATATTGTATTAAAATAATACAAATCTGTATTATTTTAATACAATATTTGTATAAAAAGCTTACAGAATTGTATATGCCCAATTATACAATTATACAGTTTCTGTAAGGTTCTTATGCAGAACTGTATTAAAATCTGCCATCCCCTGGTTGGGTGTACCACTGTACCATTCACATTAATGATATTTTTTCCCTTGTTGATATTATTACGATAATGTAAGATGTTATTGTTTTGGTATCACCTTCCACTCATTAATAAATACATGCAATATCACAATAATAGCACTCAGCACCCAAAAATTACCGCATCATATCAAGGAACAATTAAACCGGTGTCAGCAGAAGTGGCGCATTGGTCACATTGAGTAAACTTTACAGAAGACGCATTTTTCCGAAAACTTCAAATACTGAATTCAAATTTGCAATTTTCTGTAACACAACTGTACCAACATGTTATGACTGATTTCCCTAAATGTAGTATTGAAAAATATACAAAGATTTTTGACCAATTTCAAGTTTATTGGAACAAAGTGCACATGTACCACTATTAATGGGAACAAAATAAAACAAAACCGAAAACCGTTGCCAATAAAAGTGGTAGATGTACTTCTGGGTGTCCCAAAGTTGCATAAAGTCAAGAAAGTTGGAGGTTCAACCTTCAAATGATAGCTTAGGGTGTAGCAAAAGTAATATTCTACGACAACTCTGGGAAATGGCATTTTGGGGTATCCACGACGCTTTGTATGAAGCAGAGTCTATTTTTCCTTTTTGTATACTAAGTATACGGAAAGGCTGTAGGAGAGAAGGCTCGAAAATCCATAATGTTATATAATCGACTCAGCTCGACGAATTGAGGTGATGTCTGTATGTGTATGTCTGTATGTGTGTGCACAAGTTTTATAATAAGCTTTCTTCAGTAGTGCATTATGCACCATTCCCACCTGAAGCATTGTTTTTATTTTAGAAAAAAAATCTTTGAGAGTATCGCACTGCGAGAGCAACTGAACTGCCATGGTTTTGATTAGCAGTAAATTTCAAAATTATGCGGCAGCCAATAATTAACATTTGCAATGTGTTTAAAGAGATAAAGTGAAGGCTAGAACATATAGCTTTTTTGCAATTGCAATTTCGAAGACAGTTTTCATTTTTCTAAACTTTTTTACTCGCTGAATATTTGAAAATATTCGAATCATATAATCTAGATCGCACTCTCACAGATAGTGCATTATTACACTTTACATTTGTTTGTATGCTGCCTTTATTCAAAGCAAGCAAAATTGCCTATAATATAAGCAGCAACCCAGGAAAGAAGGAGGAAGAAATACGAAGGAAAGAAAAAGAAAAGGAGAGAAGGAAAATGAAAAAATGAAGAAAGGAGGAAAAAGAAAGAAGAAATAAGAAATAAACATGAGTATGAATATTATGACCGCACACTTCGCAGTTGCTATTCCATAATTGACTAGAACTTGCGAGATCGCGCGAACCTTCTGTGTGCTGATCAAAACACAATTAATCGCGTACTCAACCTAACCAAATATCGCGAAAGTTCTGTGCCCGATAGGAAGCATCTCAAGTAACAATAATTCCTGAAACGTGAAAGCAATAGCTGAACAATGGTTGGTTAATGGTTTCAATAGCTGAATAAGATTATAGCTGATCATCAAGTCGAACAGTAGCTTATTGAGTATATAGAATTTCTCTTGTTCAGTTTATCATCGCATGCTGGATATGATACCCAATAGAAGATTATGCATCTTCTTCACCACTTCACCACCAGCCTATCTGTAGTATTCAATGATGAGCACAAGGAGTCTTTTAATCAACCATTAAATATAATAACAAGTCATTAATCACTAAGTCACTAAGTTTGTACGGATCGTAATAAATATCTAAAGTTGATCACTAATCTGAAAAAATCAAAAGGGACCTTTTTTATAGAAATCTGAAAAAAAAGAGCTGGGTAATGTGAGAAAATTTTGAAGACCATGTTTTCCGAATATAATGAAAGGGATTTTGTCCTCCTCGATCACTTAACGATGTTTTCGAAATAAGTATACTGAAGAAATACAATATCGAAATGTAATCTGTTGGAGGTTTTGTGAATGATAAAATATCACTCGGCCATTTTTATTTGATTAATTAAACGGCAACAACGATATTCCTGATGACGATATAATACCGGGGAAAACTTCATTGGCAGGTCCCAGCACGGAGAAAGATGACGATCGTGGCAGTGAAGGGGCTGATATTAATGATTCACTAACTTATGAGTTGGCGGAAGAGGAAATCGATCGCATATCAAAAGCATTCGAGCCTACGATGAAGGATCAAGAGAAGCATTACGGAAATGGGCAATTGAAGATAATATTAGCCAGCTTGAAAGGTTTCTTGCGAGTTATAAAACACCAATATCGAAATAATGATCTGCCTTCTGATTTACGAACATTATTACTGGCAACTCCTCAAAATACTAGTGATTTCATTAAGGACGTACCTGGTTGAAGATACTGGCATCAAGGCTTGGAGGTTCGTCTGAAAAATCGTTTCAAGTACATTTCGGAGGACACTTCGATTGAGCTCAACGTCAACATGGATAAACGGTAGGGTGGCTCAAATTAGTATGGGAAAAACTTTTTTAATTTTTTTTGATGGGCCGCCCTCTTATTCGGTTCTATTTGATGCCTTGATGCTCTGGACAAAATTTCAGCCAAATCGGTCAACGTTTGGGCGGTGCTAAACTCGTTGGAAATTTATATGCAAAAATGTATGCAGAAACATCCAAAAACAGTGAATTGCAGTTGGAAGGCACAACTTACGATGAAGAAATATGATAGTCATTCAGATCTTAAAGAATTTAATACAGAATGTTATGCAGAAAACCGCGAGGATATTAGAGTTTGACTGGCTAAGTTATAAGCATTTGTCTGAAGTGGGGTTTGAGCAAATTTCGTTTCTTTTACCTTTGAAAAAAAAAATCACCCCTACAACACTCCCGTAAAATGCCAACATTTTTGCCTAATAAAGAACTTTTTGCATAACATTCTGTATTTAATTCTACAAGAACTGAATGAGTATCATGGTTCTTGATCGTAAATAGTGCCGTCCAACTGCATATCACTGTTTTTGGATGTTTCTGCATACATTTTTCTATATAAACTTCCAACGAGTTTAGCACCGCCCAAACGTTGACCGATTTGGCTGAAATTTTGTCCAGAGCATCAGGGCATCAAATACAACCGAATGAGAGGGCGGCCCATCAAAAAATTTGAAAAAGTGTTTTTAGGCCACCCTAATAAACGGTCTTTGATGAGTGCAGCGGCGTTTATGTTTGGCCACTTCAAAACATAGCGAAAGTGACGATAGGTTTAGGATAAGTTTTTTTCCGTTCGTTTCGACGACAGCGAAACTGTCGAAGGTATCTATAAATAAATAAAGCATATGTTTCTTCCACACCTTGGAGGAATTTTATTTGTATTTTTCTTCATTTTATTGAACTTCTCCGGAGATTTACGATGTTCAGCATCTGGTTGAGCACTAAATTATAAACAACACTTATGCTTTTGCTAGCTAATACATGTGTTCTTACGAAGCACTCGAATCGCTTATTCAGTTACAATACAACCTTTGTTCAAAACCGTTCAACCCTTATTCAGACATGACAGAATGCACATAGTTTTAACTTGTTAACTCCAGGTAGAACATATACTAAAGTAAGTGACTATCAATTAATGTACCCAAGTTCGATTATCAATTGTAATTATAAATTTGTATCTTTCAATTTCAGACAATATGAATATAGCTCCTAAGCCACATGACGAGTGGGACAATTTTTTTGTAATGCTGCATAAGTGATGATTAATTGCTGAATTGAATATCGTTAAGCGACTCTAAAGTTTCACCTGATCCTTTTTGCCTTTCTCGTATACAAAGTATACGTAAAGGCTATATGTTCGCTCCAAAAACGAACTTTTTATAGGAGTCACGGAGACCCATAGTGTTATATACCGATCGACTCAGCTCGACGAATTGAAGTGATGTCTGTGTGTATGTGTGTGTGTGTATGTGTGTGTGTATGTGTGTGTGTATGTGTGTGTGTATGTGTGTGCGCAAAATAATCTCACTCATTTTTCAGGCACTTATCATTAACCGATTTGCTCGCATTCGACGCGGAATCTTGTCCCATTGTTTCGTATTGAAAATTGGCCGAATCGGACTATGGGCTTCGGAGTTATGGCCAAAATATATTTTTTTACAACAAAAATTCTCACTCACTTTTTAGATACTTACTCTTAGCTGATTTACTCGCAACAAGTTTCATTCAACGCAGAATCTTGTCCCATTGTTTCGTATTGAAAATTGGACAGATCGGACTATGGGTTTCGAAGTTATGGCCAAAATCCACTTTTTCACATGATAAACACGTACAAAATTCTCACTCATTTTGCAGGCACTTATTCTTAACCGTTTTGCTCGCAACAAGTTTCGTTCGACGCGAAATCCTGTCCCATAGTTTCGTATTGAAAATTGGTCGAATCGAACTATGGGATTCGAAGTAATGGCCAAAATACATTTGTTGACAAGAAAAATTCTCACTCATTTTTGCCTTTCTCGTATACTAAGTATACGGTAAAGGCTATATGATCGCTCCAAAAACAAACTTTTTATAGAAAGCCCGGAGACCCATAGTGTTATATACCGATCGACTCAGCTCGACGAATTGAAGTGATGTCTGTGTGTATGTGTGTGCGCAAAATAATCTCACTCATTTTTCAGGCACTTATCATTAACCGATTTGCTTGCAACAAATTGCATTCTACACAGAATCCTTTCCCATTGTTTTCTATTGGAAATTGGCCAGGTCGGACTATGGGATCGGAAGTTATGGCCAAAATACAAATTTATACGTAAAAATCGCGTAGAAAATGTCACTCATTTTTCAGGAACTTATCCTCAACCGATTTGCTCGCAACGAATTGCATTCGACACAGAATCCTTTCCCATTATTTCCTATTGCAAATTGGCCAGGTCGGACTATGGGATCGGAAGTTATGGCCAAAATACAAATTCATACAGAAAAATCGCGTAAAAAATGTCACGCATTTTTCAGGCACTTATCCTCAACCGATTTGCTCGCAACAAGTTGCATTCGACACAGAATCCTTTCCCATTATTTCCTATTGGAAATTGGCCAGGTCGGACTATGGGATCGGAAGTTATGGCCAAAATATAAATTTATACGTAAAAAATGTCACGCATTTTTCAGGCACTTATCCTCAACCGATTTGCTCGCAACAAATTGTATTCGACGCAGAATCTTGTCCCATTGTTTCCTATTGGAAATTGGCCAGGTCGGACTAAGGGATCGGAAGTTATGGCTAAAATACAAATTTATGCGTAAAAATCGCGTAAAAAATGTCACTCATTTTTCAGGCACTTATACTCAACCGATTTGCTTGCAACAAGTTGCATTCGTCGCAGAATCCTGTCCCATTATTTCCTATTGAAAATTGGCCAGATCGGACAATGGGATCGGAGTTATGGCCGAAACACCATTTTTGCCTTTTACCTACAAAGTATGCGAAAGGGCTATATGTTTGCTGCAAAACCAAACTTTTACAGAAGGCCTGGAGACCCATAGTGTTATATACCAATCGACTCAGCTCGACGAACTGAGATGATGTCTCTGTGTGTGTATGTGTATGTGCGCGCAAGAAAAGTGCGAAAAGTTTTTTTGGTACTTATCCTCAACCGATTTACTTGCAACAAGTTTCATTCGACGCGGAATCCTGTCGTATTGTTTTCTATTGAAAATTTGGAAGATCGGACTATGGGCACAGAAATTATGGCCAAAATATTTTCTGTTATAAAAAAGCGCGTAAAAAGTCTAGCTCACTTTTAATGCACTCTCCCCAAAATCGATTTTCTCACAACAAATTACATTAGACGCGGAATCCTGTTCTATTATTTTCTATTGAAAATTGGCCAGATTGGACTATTACCTTAGAAATTATGGCCAAAATACTGTTTGCCTTTCTTGTGCAACAAAGTTGTACCGAAAGGCTATAATTTCTCTCCGAAAACGAACTATCGGATGCTTTCACACTGATACACTTCCCTCCCTCTTCATACGGGAGTTTGGCAGAAGGACGGTCTTGACATTTATATTATAACAAATATTGTCGCTCGCTTGATGGGAATGACATTTTCATTTCCTTTTTGTGTAGTCGGAGCTTCAGTTTAACAAACATCCAAAACTGATATCCTTAAAATATATGACTGGGTAAAATAAAACAGGGGTAAAATAAAAAAAATGTCGAAATTCTTATTAGCATATTGTAGATCAACTTGAAAACCGAACCGAGGTCTCGCGACAATCGCATTTTCTCGCATTTCCGGATGTTGCAACTGCATCGCGAGTAGTGCGCATCTGTGCCATGGTCGTGCACCACTCGCGATGCAGTTGCGACATCCGCGAAAAGGACAAAATATGATTTTCGGTTTTCAACTGGATCTACAATATCTGATTTTCATAGAACGGACAAAGACATTTTTCTTTTTTACTCCTAGCTACTAGCTCATCTATTTTAAAGCATACACATTTTACGAAGGTCGAGAAAGGCACCATCACCGCTAGATGGATTAATCTGGGTTTTGTTCTATAGATAACAAACTATAGAATCATAAACAATCCACATTTGCTGGATTATTGCAGTTCAATTGTTGTACAAAGGTGTAAGAAGCGTTCTTTAAGATTTTATAAAAATCAACACATTCTTGCAACCTAAAAATTAACGCTTCTACTACCTAAATTCAGCATACTGAAGAACGTTAAATCTGCTTTTTGCAGAATAAAACCACCAAAATTAGATATTTAATAAATGAACAAACGATTACATCCTGGTTTGTTTACACGTTTTTTGTGTGTTTTTTTTTACACGGATTTTAGAATATACGAGGTTTTTTTACACGAATTTTCGAATTAACGCGGTACTCAGCTGAAAACTTTCTAAGTTTTTTTTTTTTGAATGGAAAACACTTAGAATAAATGTATGTATGTGGGAACGATCGTTTTACAGAGTACCAAACTCCATTGCCAAAGTATTGCCGGAATGGACTCGATGAGTAGAAGCCAGAAATCGATGCTTGGCGTCATTTTGGAATTCAAGATGGCCGACTTTCGGTTTGATAAAACCAACGGAAACCCGATGAGTAGTACACGCTAAATGATCAACACGCTCAATTCATCTGTTCTACCTATTGAATGTCCAACTATACAATCACTATGATTGATAGAGACATTCCTTTTATGTTGGAGTGCTGTTACACATCTCAAAAGTGCGTTAAATATAGACAAATCCAAAACTTCTTCAAAAGAAAAGTTCCTCAGTGAAAATCCTCCATAAGTTCGTCATAGGAATTTCTCCAGAAGTTACTCAAAGGATTTCCCCCGAAAGTTCTTCAAAGGTATTACTCCGCAAGTTCCTCCAGGAATTCCTCCGGAAGTTCCTCCGAGTGTTCCTCAAAGAAATTCCTCCAGAAGTTCCTCAAATGAATTCCTCCATAAGCTCCTAAAAGGTATACTCCTGGAAGTTATACAAAGGAATTCCTCCGACAGTTCTTCGAAGGAACCCAACAAAAATTGGAAGCTGATAGAGTGCTTGTTAAACCAAAAATTGCCTTCTTCAGCTAAAAAACTAACATTAATTTGTTTGTTGGACAATTCTTTAAAGTAAGTCCTCTGGAAGTTCCTAAAAGCAATTTCTCCGAAAGTTCTTCAAAGGAATTCCTCTGGAACTTCCTCAAAAAAATTCTTCCGAAAGTTCCTCGAAGAAATTCTTCCGGATGTTTCTCATAGCACTTCCTCCAGAAGTTCCTCAATGGAATTCGGAAGTTTCTCAAAGGATTTTTTCCGGAAGTTCCTTTAAAGAAAATCCTACAGAAGTTGATCATAGAAATTTCTCCGGAAGTTCATCAAAGGATTTCCCCCGGAAGTTCCTCAAAGGAATTACTCCGGAAGTTCCTCCAGGAATTCCTCCGGAATTGCCTCCAGGAGTTTCATCAGAAGTGCCTTCAGATTCCTCCGGAGCTGGCTCCAGAAATTCCTCTGTATGTTCTTCCAGGAATTCCTTCGGAAGTTCCTCCAGGGTTTCCTCCGGAAGTTCCTCCAGGAATTCTTCCGGAAGTTTCTCAAAGGACTTCCGGAAGTTCCTCAAAGGATTTTTTGCGGAAGTTCCTCAGAGAAAATCCTCCAGAAGCTCGTCATAGGAATTTCTCCGGAAGTTCATCAAAGGATTTCCCCCGGAAGTTACTCAAAGGAATGACTTCGGAAGTTCCTCCAAGAATTCCTCCAGAAGTTCCTCCAATGAATTCCTCCATAAGTTCCTAAAAGGAATTCCTCCGGTAGTTTCTGAAAGGTATTCCCCCGGAAGTTAAACAAAGGAATTCCTCCGACAGTTCTTCGAAGGAACCCAACAAACATTGGAAGCTGATAGAGTGCTTATTAAACCAAAAATAGTCTTCTTCAGCTAAAAAACTAACATTAATTTGTTTGTTGGGCAATTCCTCAAAGTTCCAGAAGTTCCTCCGAGTGTTCCTAAAAGAAATGCCTCCGGAAGTTCCTAAAAGCAATTTCTCCGAAAGTTCATCAAAGAAATTCCTCCGGAAGTTCCTCGAAAGAATACTTCCGGAAGTTCCTCAGAGAAAATCCTGCAGAAGTGCATCATAGGAATTTCTCCGGAAGTTCATCTAAGCATTCCCCTCGGAAGTTCCTCAAAGGAATTCCTCCGGAAGATCCTCCAAGATTTCCTCCGGAAGTTCCTCCAGGAACTCCTTCGGAAGTTTCTCCAGGAACTCCTTCGGAAGCTCCGCCAGGAAATCTCCCGCAAGTTTTTTCTAGGAAATCCTCCGGAAGTTCTTTCACAAATTCTTCCGGGAGTTCATCCAGAATTTCATCCGGGCGTTCCTCAAAGAAGTTCCTCGAAAGAATTCCTCCGGACGTTCCTTAAAGTTAATATTACGATAGTTCTTGCAGGAATTCCTCCTCTAGGAATTTCTTCGTTTCTTAAGTAATTCTTCCAAGAAATAATTCGGAAATTCCAGGATGTTTTTTTCCGGAAGCTACACAGGAGGTTTACCCTAGTAACACATTTCGAACAGATTTGGCTGCAGCAACTTAAATGTGGCTGAATCTGGCCACATATAAGTTGCGGCAACTAAATTGTAACTTGTGTGCTACTCGGGGATTCGGAAGTACCTTGCATAGGTGTTCAGTCATTTTAGCGAACCGGAGGTCGGCCATCTAGAATTTCAAAATGGTGTCGAACACCAATTTCCGGCTTCCACTCATCGAGCCCATTCCGGCGATGCCCATATTACATGGGTTTTCAGTCATTTTAGCAAGGAATAGAAGGATGAAGGAAAAGGAATGAAAAAAGAAAGATGGAAAAAGGAAGTAGGACAACGAAAGTAAGAAATATAAAAGGAAGGCAATTAAGAAGGAAGAAGACAAGATAGAAGGTAAAAAGAAAAAGGAAATGGAAAAGGGAAGAAAAAATAAGGCGAAGGCCCTCCTTAGCCGTGCGGTAAGACGCGTGGCTACAAAGCAAGACCATGCTGAGGGTGGCTGGGTTCGATTCCCGGTACCGGTCTAGGAAATTTTCGGATTGGAAATTGTCTCGACTTCCCTTGGCATAAAAGTATCATCGTGTTAGCCCCATGATATACGAATGCAAAAATGGTAACCTGCCCGAGCAAAGGCAGATAACTGAAATGATATCAAACTGATAACACGCTAAGCTATCCTTATTATCATTTTGATATTTAGTTATCAATCATATGATTAACTGAATGATAACAAATTTTATTATCAATACAAATTTGCCATTTTCTTTAAAATTTTGCGTCGTTCAGATATCGTGCTAAGCATTCTATTCTTTCAAAAACTGCGAATCTTTACTCAATCAGATTTATCATACAGATTGGGAATAAGAATAATTCAGCTTTCCATTCTCACTATAATATTGTAGGGTGCTGTCAATACGATACACCGCGCGGCTGTTGTAATGTTTCCAAAAGCGCATTTGCACAAGATTCCACGCGGCGTTTCCCATTCGAAAGGAACAACCGCACCCTAGGAAACGCCACAATGTTATCTCCCCTTAAGAATCGAGTATACGGGCAGCAAAAAGTGCGGTGCGTCGTTTCCTCTGGGGAGCGCCGCGTGTACATTTGGGCAAATGCGTTAATAGCGGATGCTATTTATAAAAAGTGTGACAAGAACTGTTTCCAAACACTGAACTGAAATTTTCATCTAAGTAGACGATGATTTTCTACGTTACCAACGATATCTACTGATTTGTTTATATTTCTGTCAACAAAGGAATTTGCTCAAGAGTTCAACTTTTCTTATTTGTTCTACCTACTATGCTTATTAACTTTACTTTCATTTCAGGTATCGTTGAATAATGAAACATGTATGCATCTGAGGATCATACGTTGCAGTTGAATTAGTACTTAACATGGCCTTGCAACTCCTGAAACATATGATTCAAGGGCATGTGCTCATTCAGGAATGGTGAATACTCTTGACTAACCGCCTACTTTGCAGGACAACGTCTCAATATATTGTCTATCCGGAATAAATTTATACCGCTTTTTATACCGAAGTTGGATTTTTCTCCAGATGCAGGCAACTTTCCCAACTTCGGAAGTAGTGCGCTGGATTCGCCTAAAGATGCGCTAAACTAACGCATCAATTAGACAATATAAAAATTAGTTTGCATTTGCTCTGAGGCAATATAATTCACGAACGGCAATATAATTCGTCTTGGGGAAGCGGAAAATTTATGTTGGAATGTCGGATAATCAAGAAATTGCAACGATCTGTGTGGAGAAAACAATCATGCTTGCACTGAAGTCGATCTAGGCCGCCTTGCAATATGCTCAACTATTGACAGTTTGAACCTAGGTTTGAACGCATAATACAAACCCGGGCAAGATCGTTATCTACAGTCAAACCTCCATGAGTCGATAGTTAAGGGACTTATTGACTTATGGAAATAACCCAACAAACAATTTAAGCCGAATAAGCTAGTTTTTTAGCTGAAGAAATTTATGTTTGACTGTATAAGCGCTTTACCCGTCTCCAATGTTTGTTGGGAATGATATGTGAAATATAAAATCATTTTATATTCCCAGTAACTCATAAAACAATTTTAAGTACGGAAAAAACTGCTTCCATGAAACGATATCGAGTTACAGAACATCCACCCTCGGAGATTCGACTTTATATAAATAAGAATGAGTTGGGGTTTCTGTTGTATAAATTTAACTAGCGAAAGAATGCTCCAAATAGCAAGATTTTTTAATGTTTAATTCTTCCTGGGATCAGCACATGGAACGTTTCATTGCGAAATACAAGGTTGTGGTTTTATTTGAATAAAACCTAGCACCGAATTCGATTTACAGTGTGGCACTGCTAGCAACCTAATGATTGCTAATTAGTGAGAAAAACTTAACTGAGCAAGGTCGAGAACGATTGTGTAGTATTTATATATTTATTTAATTGCTCACAACTGAAAAAAAAGTATTTAATAAAAAGACGATAAACTGTATTTATCCTAAATGATTGCCGATTCGCTCTTTTGAATTAAATTCGGTTATCATTTTTGTTATGTTGACTGCAGACAACAACAGTCAACAGTGGTAATTCAACCAAAATGATAACAATTCTAGTTATCAATATAACTGGATAATAAAATATGTTTTTAATAAGTTATTCTGATTTGCTCTCTGTTCAGTCGACTGTTATTTACATAAAATGGTCATGGCATCATGATTTGACTAAAAATAGTCTTCAGTAAAAGCAAGATTGTAGAAAGCGTAGTGCTCTTCTCTTCTACTCTTCAAGAAAGCGTAATTAGATGAGTGTTTGAGGACGACGCACAATCACTCGATTCGAGTTCGAATCCCAGTGAACGCAAACATGTTTTTCAATGCGTAACGAAGTCGGCAAAGAAGATTTAACTACAGGGGTTAGACAAAAAGGTTGAGATAGGCAAAATTTTGTCGAAGTTCAAATCAGCATAACTTTGCGTAGAATGATCCGATTTTTATGAAATTAGGGCCATCGGACGCGGAAACTCTTCTAGTATACTATCCCTATGCAAAACCTGAGATAGGTCCTTGACCACCGGAGATGTTCCGGGTTTTCCGAGAGTACGGTAAAAAGGCATTTTTTCTTCTGCTTGACATTTTATGTGACGTTTACTGACATCTTATTTTATGCTTTCCCCAGAAACTAGAACTAATATGTTGACCAAAGCTGGCTGCAGATCCAAAATCCATTAGGTATACGCAGAGATATGGCCATTTTCGTGAAAACGGTACGTAATTGGCCATACACCCTGAATAAATATCACTTTCGCAGAATATCCGGAACCTGTTACAAATTGGCCAGAGAGTCTTACAGTCCTCAAAATATATCTTTAATAAAGATCCTATATTCATCGTCTTGAGAAAACATGAATTTTGACACCCATAAATGCATGGTTCCAGATGGTGCCAAAACCGGCTCTTCCTGGAAGGCCCTTGGAACCTGCTATAAGGGTGTCAGTGGACACTATCATTTTGGAAATGTTTCTGTAATCATCGTCTCGCAAAGCCATGAAGTTACATGCTCATATTTACATTATTCCGATCTGTTATCATTTCTTCATGTTCCCGGGACCTTTTTTACGAAAATGGCCATATCTCTGCGTAGTTTTGATGGATTCTCGATCTACAGCCACCATTGGGCGGCATATTAGTTCTAGTTTTTGGACAAAGCATAAAACATGATGAAAGTAAACGTCATATAAAATGACAAGCAGTAGAAAAAATGCATCTTGAAAGTTCCCTCGGAAAACCCGGAACATCTGCGGTGGCCGATGGCCAATCTCAGGTTTTGCACAGGGATAGTATACTACAAGAGTTTCCGCGTCCGATGGTCTCAATTTTATCAAAATCGGATCATTCTACGCAAAGTTATGCTGACTTGAACTTCGGCAAAATTTTGCCTATCTCAACCTTTTTGTCTAACCCCTGTATTTTGGTCGATAAAACAGTGATGGCTGATAATTAAATGATAACTAAGTTAGTTGTTTGAGTATATAACATGTATAACAAAATGTGTTATCAACTTGGTATCAGAGATAACTTAATTTGTTGTCATTTAGTTATTGCAGGAACAAAATTCTGGTATCATTTTTGTTATGTTGGCTGTTAACTCAGCCAAAATTATAACAAATTCAGTTATCAAATCGTTAGATAACCGGATAATAGAATTTGTTATCAATTAGTTATTCATCTTTGCTCGGGTGGCTTAGAAACCTCGCAGTTAATAACTGTGGAAGTGCTTAATGAACACTAAGCTGCAAGGCGGCTCTGTCCCAGTGTGGGGATGTAATGCCAATAAGAAGAAGAAGAATATTCTGTGATAATCCTACTCACCCCGTTTTCGAACTTCGAACTGTCAAATGCTATGAGACAATGATAAAAATGAACTATTTTTATTGTTGACTACTGTTGACTACTGAAATTGCTGACTGTCAGATGCAAGGACAACCAAAATTAGATATTTCAAAATAAATATTGTATGGAAAAATTAGATAATTTTCATGTGCAGTAACCTTGATGCACTGCAAAATCGTGTGCGAGATTCGACTGTGATAATCATTTATTCAGGGTGACTTCAGAGGACTGAATGTCCAAATAAATTAATTAATATATTAGGGGAACGGTTCGGCACTTCATCCCATAGCTCCTATTTCCATCAAAAACAAAGCAATGAAAAGGAATCTGGTTGGATTCTTATTTTTGTGTTTTTTTTTTTCACCAGTGAGCACGCGTGTCAGCAAAAAGAAGCTACGAGATTGGTGCTGTATTTTCTTTATAAGCTTTTCGTGCAATTTTATTCGGAAATTACTTGGAAAAACTTTACGGGATTCCCGGTACTCGTTTTCGGTATTTCCTCGCAAACTTCTACGGAATTTCCTTTCGAAATTTTCGTCGAAAATTTCAATCTCAATTTCCTCGGAAATTTCTTCAGAGGTTTATCGGGAATTCGGAATTTGCTCGAAGGATTCTACAAATTTCCTCGAAAAAACTCTTTGCAATGTCCTAAGATAATTTTTCAGATTTTTTAAGATTTCTTCGAGACTTTTTTTTCAGATTTTCATCGGGACATTCTTCAATTTTGTTCCAGAACTTCCTCTGAAAATTCTTGGAAATTATCTCTCATTTCATATTGAGATTTCTTTGGGAAATTGTTCAGAACTCTCTTGAAATTTCTTAGGAAATTTAATTGTATTTCACTCGAAATTTTTTTAGAGTTTTCTCATAAAATTCTTTGGAATTCTTCCAGGACTTCTTTTTCAATATCCTCGGGATTTCTCTGGGATTTTTTGACGAAGTTTTTCTTGCAAATTCTTTGGAAATTGCTCGGACAATTCGATTTGGAAAATGTTCGATTTGTTAATTTGCTCGGAAAATGTTCCGGAATTTTCTCGCAAATTTTTCGGAATTTTCTCGGAGAACTGTTCGCATTTATCTCGAGAAATTCTTTTCTTTAAAAAGATTTCTTAAAAAAATATTCAGAACTTCTTCGGAAAATGTATAATTTTCTCGTCAAATTCTTCGCAATTCGACAAAGCCATTGAGAAAGAAAAAAATGATCACGAAATACATCCTTTATGAAGTGAGGGGCCTTCTGAAAATACACCTGGCACGACTCGCGTATTATGCATGGTCAAAATATTATAATTTATGACAACACTTTTATATGCATATTTATTGTTCAACTTAAATAGGTACTCAGGAAAAGTCGTTGAGAGCAAGTCACATAACGCCAAAAGAAGGCATATGTTATTATGAATACAGAAACGTTATCCCCTACATTCAGGAAAATGAGTCATATCTTGTATGCCGCGCATCGAGAAGCAAAATTTATTCGTCATCGCCTGGGACGTGTCATCCAGGCATGTCCCTTCGACTAGAGCATTTCCAATCCGAAAACACCACCACCAGCGAGCGGCCGCCGCAAGGTCCACTCTGCTTGAAACGCTGCGAGCTGGTAATTTTGGAGAATGTCCTTTTGATTCTACCAATTTCCGCCGAGAGCCGAGAACAGCTTTCTGCCAGCCTACAGAAATGAAGAAGAAAAAAAACGGGAACAAAACGTGCCCAGCAGATCAGACCTAGTTCTCGGCTACGGCGACGAAAACATGGTGCAACTTTTGCTCAAAAAACCACAAATGAAACACGTACGTTTCGACGACATTTTCGCATGGGCATGTTTCTGTACATTGCCGGATCGAATGCAGATGAGCAGCGTGAGGGAAGGGTAGGAATAAAAATGTGATAATATTCGAGAAAAGACACGATCTCAATAGTCGGCCCTTGGGCTCCCCGAAAAAAAATATGCTTTGCGCTCGTAAATTTGGATTTGACATAACCTTTTTTGTCGGCAGGAGGAAACGCGTCTTAGTTTTGGCAAAGCACGTTTCGGCCCTGCAAGTAGTTCTGAAACTTTTTGCACTAGACAGAAGGCAGCGTTTCAAAACTGATTATGTATATGCGAAAGTTTTAATGTGATATTGAAATATAAGTGTGCTTCATGCAAAGAAGGGCTTCAGAAGTGCTTTTCGAAACTTTGTTCAAAATTGAATCTGGTTTTTGTGGTTGTAAAGTTTAGTTGTTCCTAGACAGCTTTTAATGAGGCATATAGCATTTTTTTCTTTCTAAATTTTGATGATTACCTGCAACGCATAATGTTATAATCACAAACATTCATTTTTATGTTGGACCAAGCATTCTAGTGTCAAAATGCATAAATTAAACTATTGGCTCCCTTGCGAACAATGCTCATATATAAGCAATAAGCTTTCTGTATTTTGAATGTGAATAATAAAATACCAAAAATAGCCCCACCGCTCCTGTTTTTTATAATTGTATCATCTTAATCTCCTGATAATAGCTGACAGTCTTCTTCTAGTCAAATGTTCTAAACCAAATATCCAGAAGATTGTGGACATCTAACCTTCAAGCTTAATTTTCATGTTTGACTATTTTGACCGTAACAATGCCCCTTTTACAGCTATAGACCCCATACTAGTTTCCAACAAGCTAGGAGTGAAGCTAAATCACCCTTACGGCGGTGGTTCGTTAAGTTTTATTGCCAATTTAACGAAGGATATTCTACGGAAGACTAAGGGAAATAAACGTTGTCCAAGGACGGGCAATGCACAAGTTTCTTCAGACTGGAAGCTTCGGTCGTTCCTTGAGCTACAAAAATAGACTCATAAAACAAGTTTTAGCTCCCTATTTTACACACACAACCACACATGCACACCATTCTTTGTCCTTCGTTATTCTATGCAGGACCATCAAGCATGAAACCGATTACCGGCCAGTTAATAAAGTTCGCCTTATCTAGCACAATTTTCCAACCATTTGAGTCTGCTTTTTTGCTCTAAACTTTTCCACCTAACCCCCACTGGAACTCACACACCGATTCACACCATCCTGATGTAGGTGATTCAGGTTGGTCGGTCGAAACTCAAGGACACACGTCTATCTGCCATCTTGACAATTTCTGGGAAACCGCATCACCAGCAGCGCCGTCAGCGTGATATCTCAAAACGAGGGAAAAAATAAAACCAAACTGGGTTTCCGAACTACATCACCCATAACCCTTATCGGAGCAAAAAAGAATGTATACACCGGAGCGAGATAGTTCCTAGATTAAAAGAAAAGGACGTTGGCGGCGTCATGGACCGCACCAGGAGGTTCCCTAGTTCTGCATATATTCAAATTACATTCGTAGATTTTCAATTTAGATTAGAACTTCCGCCTCTGCAACCAGCAGGCAACGACAGTGGCACAGCAGTGGCACAATCGTTGATATCCTCGTTCGGCACACAATCAGCGTACTGTAACCAGCAGTGCAGAATTATAAAATATTGTCCGAAAAGGTGATACCTCGTCTAACATTCGGAAATTCCCATGTTGCAACTGAAAAAAAATGTAAAGATGGAACATCTTTTCTTCATGAACATTGATTCATGTTTTGTGTACTTTAATTTTTCAACATCTTAATTTTAACCTTTTATTATTTTTCTCTATATTCGAGATTTATTGCTTTAATTTATAACTCAAAGCAACAATTAAAATTGGATGTAATTAATAAAACATTATAAGGCAACCAATTTCACACAGTATCGTCTCACATGTTGGATCGGGTAGCAGAAGCAGCCGTGTACCGGCCAAGAAAGGATTATTATTGTGGGGGCGGAGAAACAGATTCAACAATCATTTCTCTACCGTCTGTTGTGTTTTTTCTCGTTTACTTACCGTACAGCAAATGGCCTCTGCGCAAGAACCGTGACGTATGGTTCTAAATCAAAAGCATCACATCGCCACATGATACTGTGCCGTAAGAAGTTGAGTTCCAGAAAGAAACAAATGCCAATTACGTTGTGGCAATCAAAATTTTACTTGGTACAGTTTAGTGTTCTTGAAACATGCACAGAATTTAGAATTTCTACAGTAAGCAATGTTGTCAAAATCATGCTCCAATTACAAAACATAGAGCTTTCATACGCGAGAAAACTCATTAGCGAAATCCGCTGGAAAACATCGTGCTTGAGTATTTCATGAAAATTCGCGTCATCAGTCCAGTACATTTTCAGCTCACATTTATTTTTCATTGTTGGTGAGTTACCCCTAATGGACATTATTCGGAATGGGACTCTATTTGGACTGAAAAATTGAACATTAAAATTTTATGACAAAAAAATAAAAATTAGCAACATTCGCTCGCCATTTCAAACTTAGTCTAACTCATAGAAATAACAAATGAGTGCTGGATGGTTCGTTCGGAAGGAGCACGATCCATTTCAGTATGCACAGGGCGCATCCCTTTAGGCATAAGTACGTTAAGCCTAAGTATATTACTTTCGGAAAAATATTCTTTTCGGGGAAATGTTATTTTGGGGCAAATGTTATTATCGCAGCAATGTCCTTTCTGAAGTGGGTCTATGACGTTATAGGCGTCGCAGCAAGCGTAGAATAAAAAAATGACAGCTGTTTGACAGCAGGAGTGGCGCCCTTGAAAACGCGAAATGGACCAACATTGGATGCCGAAAAGTTCGCTCTTAAAATAAGGTACCATATACCATATAAAGTACCATACCAGGTCAAAGCGATCGCGAGGGTGCGTACAGAGGATTTTTTTTCTCAACAAATCAGGCATGTTGTACCTACCTGGTACCTGGTTGGCTACAACATCGATACACCTATGCCTGGCCTATTGTAGAGCTCATAATCGTCGGGTCGGGTTTCCCCGAGCGTTCAGGGTCCCCAGATCCGATTCCACCGCGTGTATCCAGCGTGTTCGTGGTCTTCCATGAAGACGCCAGCCCCTATCTGGTTTTCTGTTCAATATTGTTTTCGCTATTCTTTATTCCGACATTTGCACTAAGTGACCAGGCTACTGAAGCCGTATTTTATGCGATTCACAATATTTTCCTCTTTGCATTCTTGATACAGCGTCACACACAATTTTCTAGTTTCCCCTCCGAGTATTGTACGCAGCACATTTCGCATAAAAAAAACCCGAGAACTCTCCATTACGCCTCTTTTAACGTCCATGCTTCATGTCCATAAAGAGCCACTGGTAGAATCAGAGTTTTGTAAAGAGCAAATTTCGTTTCGTCTGCATGGTTACGTAATCCGTAAAAGGCCCGTCTTTTCACTTCACGGGAAACGTCATTGTCACATGCCACAAGCATTCCAAGGTAAACAAATCAACAGCTTCAAACACATCCCCATATAGCACTACCTCTGCACCAACACCACTAGGTCTTCCTCTATCTCTATCTGCCACCATGTACTTTGTCTTGGTAGAGTTAATGGTTAAGCTTATCCTCGCCGTCTCCCTCTTCAGTGGGACAAAAGCCTCCACTACTGCTCTGCGATCGATTCCAATAACAGGGTGGCCACTCAACCGGGAATCCGGAAAACCGGGAAAAACCCGGGAATTAGAAATCACCGGGAAAACCCCGGGATTTTGATGAAGTAGCCAGGATTTTTTTTTTTTCAAATTTCTATAAAATTTACAATTTAAAAGAATATGTTAATTTTATAATATAGCAGATCTGATTATAACTTCGCAAAACACTTGAATTAAAAGCTGTATATTTGAAATGAATTATGAGAATTACTCGAAAAAAGCATCTAAAAACCAGGACTGATTTGCGATTTGGGCGTAACTTGTTTTGTAAACAAACATTGGAAGGTAAACAGTGTTGTCCTAAATTTTGTGCAAAAAGTTTTGCTCTTTGATTTTACACCATCTAAACGATTATATAATTAAGAATATTAATTCATTGAGTGCAACTAATAGAGTCATATTTGAATAATAAAAAGGTAATATTAATTCGTCTAAAAAATGCATGCCCGAGCCGCAGGAGCGTGCGCACTGAAAATCACTGGAGTAGGGTAACCAACTTGATTTGAACCCCTACACATTTTGGACCCTCCTGGCGACATTTTTCTGATTGCTGAACTAAAATCAATGCCGCTGCTAATTCCCCCATTGGCTTCAGGAAATTAATATTGTTCATCATCTGTTTCACTGGTTTCCCGTGCAAAAAAAGCGATATTTAGATGAAATTTCGAGAAAATTAGTTTGTTAAAGAAGGCGAGCGTTACAATGCATTACGCTTAAAAGTATACATCACTGAAAATCTTAGAACGTACACAATAAGTTTTTGTCGAAATTGTGAATTTAAAACGCAGGAATCTTCTCATTGCTGCATGCCAATCGAAAGATGGCTTCGGCTCAATTGACCAGGGTAAATTAGAAATTCGACTTTGACGAGACTAAAAAGGGGGTGTCCAAAATGTGTACATTTGGGGGTCTAAAATATGTTGCACTGTCCAAAACGAAGAATATTTTCATTTCAGAAAATGACAAATTTCACCGGTTTATCAAGCCCATTTCGAATTTATGAAGCCCATTTCGAATTTATATTTCATAAAAAAGACTTTCATCTTTGAAATGGTGTCATTTCCGCCCGTATGGAAACTGTATTTCAATAGATATAAGCATATATTGGGATGCACTTCCTCTAGGGGTCCAAAATAGGACAGTTACCCTATTTTCATTTTCTAAGAAAATAACGATATGTATCCAACAGGATAAGCAGAATAAGCGTGGTTGGTGTTTCAGAGATGCTGATTTTTGAAAAATAATATTTCCCCATAGACACACCGCGAGAAGATAGGTTTACTGAAAATAAAGTATTAGCTTGCCTTTTACAGTAAAAGATTGTTAGATCGTTAGTTTCAATGCGAGAAATTAGAGAAATCATTAGACATATGAACATTCTTTAGGTTAAATTTTTTAGTGGCTCACCAATCAACCATTTTGTAATCTTTTAAATATGTTTTCCCTATAACAACGGTTTCGTGCAATACAGGCACAACTCGAAATCTGAAAATTTTCAGAAACGACGTTAAAAAAATTTAATAAAAAAAACTTTAATATTTTTGTAAATATTTCGAATTCCATGAATATTTTTGCATGTGTTGATTTTTTTGTTGGAGCATAGAACCACTGCGTCCATTGAGTTGAACTTTTGTGGTATACCCCTGATTACTATTAACTATGTATTCGCATCTTGTAAGTTGATCACCATTTGTCAAGTTAACAACCTAAGACGCGTATTTTCCCAGTCTGGTATAATTGAGTTAATAAAACCCACTTCCATTCCAGGATTTGTGTTGTTGATACATCTGGATTTCTTTTATGTATTTCAATAAAAAAAACTTGAAAAAATCAATAAATTCGAGGTACACAAATTTTTCGAAAAATCGTCAAATTTTAAAATAAGCATAACTTTTGATACATTGTGAATATCGACCTGAGCCTTGTCAAGTGTTACTTTATACTGTTTTCTGTACTTTGCAATTAAAATGTCAAAAATAAAGTATTTTGAGTTGTTCCAGTATTGCACGAAAACGTCGAAATGTGCGCTTTTCATTATTTTCCTGCCACATAGCTTCTAGAGTGCAATAAATATCTCAAAATTTCGGTCAAAACAGCAGTTATAACTTGAAGTCTTTTACAGCGAGCCATGAGTCTGGTAGAATGTTAGAATTCAATGCTTATTATCAAATTACTGGATTTATAATTAGACATAATGTTGTACATTTTATATACCAAGAAACTATTCTCTTTGTTCAAATAAAATACATTGTTTTACATAATCAAAACCCTCTCAGGCACTTTTAAAAATTTCCGGGAAAATTTTGAAAAGCCTACCGGGAAAACCGGGAATTTATTTTGTCGACTAGAGTGGTCACCCTGCAATAAGGTCGATGTCGTCCGCAAAGCCCAGGAGCATATGCGACCGTGTGATGATAGTGCCGTTCCTCTGCAAGCCAGATCTCCTAATAGCGCCTTCGAGTGCAATGTTGAACAATAAATTCGAAAGTGCAATCCGTGCAAACTGCTTCAATCTGTCTAAGGTCACAAACGAGGTTGACACTTCATCTGCAATCCGAATACTTGATTTCGAGTCATTCAGCGTTGCACGTATCAGTATAATCAGTTTCGCCGGAAAACCATGTTCGAACATTATCTGCCACAGCTCATTTATCTTCACTGCATCGTACGCTGATTTGAGTGAGTCTGCAAGTTGTACTCCAGGGATTTAAGAAGGATCATCCGCAGGCTAAACATCTGAACCGTCGTTGATCGGCCCTCACAAAAACCTGCCTGGTATTCGCCGACGAAAGACTCCTCAAGCGATCTCAGTCTGTTAAACAGGATACGCGGGCACTGGCGCAGTTTTATTGTTGGTCTTATGCCGCGCGCCATTAACAGTTGCGTAAAACTTCCCCATATCATATCCATGTTCTTTTGCGCTACAGCTATCACACTCTCTTCGTGTTGCCTTTTTTGTGCGGTGGATCCGTTTCTCTTCTGCCCTTGCTACCCCAGTCGACATTTTGGTACCTATAACTCTTGATATATGTTAATATATAAGAACCGACTCAATCGTATATAATGCACAGATTGGATATATACGTGCCAAAGTGGAGACAACATAGGTACACATAAGTTTTATTTTACGATTTTCCCCGACATCATAAGAACAGTATTACGAATCAATGTTAAAATATAAAAAATAAAAATAAATCTTACCAGCACCTCGAACATGCGAACTTTAGGTTTGCAGACGGATACTCTACCACCACTGCACATCTTGAAGTGAATTGGATATTTCTCGCTTAACTTTCCAAAAGGACCTAAGTTACATTTTTTCCATGAATTAATTTGAGTACTGCAATCAAAAGCTTTCAAGTTGTTCTGTTGATTGCGCTATTCAAATTAATTCATGGAAAATATGTTATTTAGGTCCTTTTGAAAAGTTAAGCGAGATTTGTCCAACATAAACTACACAATTCATATCTTTACAACTGCTTGAAACTTCTGCAAGCCATTTGGACTGAAGTGGTTTCGATTGCATTACGTTTCACATAGACATTTATTCGCACTGATATAGAATATTGCAAGAAATATAAGTCATTACTAGTTTTTATTCACATAATTACGATTGATTTTCACAACGGTAAAAAATATTGTAAACGATGCATTCTATACAACATTTTTCGACAATAATCTGACAAAATTTGATATGCAATGCGATTTGGATTTTTGATGGACGCAAATGCGACTTTGTTTGCTATTTGTTATACGATATGTGGTTTACTGGGACACTGTACCGCTCTCTGTTGGAACAAGTACGAGCCACTAGTGTACCTAATTAATGATTTGAGTGTATTGTGAAGTTAAACGATTTACAATGATATGGAAATGCTAATATCATCTTCCAAACTTAGACGTACATGTTCATGATAGAATTAGAGACGAAAGTATAGAATTGATAGTTCCGTTAGGATACGGCAGGCATGAAGAATGTTTTTATGGAAGTCGATTTGAAAGCGAGCGGAGGGCAATATTTGTGATGGCACATATCGCACGACCTTCCTTCTGCCAAGCTCCCGTATGAAGGGGGAGGGAAGAATATCAGTGTGGAAGCTGATATATCTCACTAGCTGGCACTCCTCATCAAACCAACCTTTTCGTTAGCGTCGCTGTGCAGTGCCTAACACTTCCTGCGCTGTTGTAGTCACAGCTTCGTGGATATTTTTCCATAATCGTCCAGCTTCTGGTGGTACTGTTCAGCAACTCCTTCAACTGACAAGCGTTAGATATTGAAACGCATCGTTCTGTTGTTTCGTGAATTCGTGACGCTGGAAATTCGCGCTCGAATTTTTGCAACTACAAGGTAGTGATCCGAGTCGATGTTCGGACCTCTGAAGGACCTTACATCCATAACATCCGAGCAATATCGTCCGTCGATCAGCACGTGGTCTATCTGTGAGCAAGTGTCTCCACTCGGATGTTACCAGGTATGTTTGCGGATATTCTTACGTGCGAAGTAGGTACTGCTGATTGCCATCCCTCTAGCAGCAGCAAAGGTTAAGTCGCAGACCATTATCGTTGGTAGCGGAATGAAGACTTTCCGTACCAACTACAGGGCGATCGAAACTTTCTCTTCCGATCTGCGCATTTGCATCGCCGATGACAATCTTTACATCGTGTGTTAGGCTCTCTCCGGAGGCCTTATCAAGGCTCTCATAGAACTCATCCTTCACGTCATCAGGTTTATCCTTCGTTGGCTATAGTTGAAGAATTTGCCCAACATTCTCAACACGCAAATGCGGTCGCTTATCGGCTTCCACCGGCTAACACGTTTCATCTGCTTCCCGATCACCATGAAGCCAACTCCTCGTTCTGCTCTGTCACCGCCGCTATAGTAGATGTGGTACTTGAATGAAGTGTTCGCTATGGGATCCACCGCCCGGAATTAACGTTCTCCAGTTCTGGGCCACCGTATTTCCTGGATTGCTGCCACACTCACGCCAACCTTCTGCAGCTCACGAGCCAGGAGCTTGGGCTGCGGGTTTATTCAAAGTTCTCACGTTCCAAGATCCGACTTTCCAATCGTTGTTCTTTATTCGTTGCCGGGTCTTTTGCCGTTGATCCGTTTGATCTACTTTTGTCTTTCTTGGTAGCTGCAGAATCTTTGGTAGGCTACCTTACCAGGGTTGCGCTACCTACATCGCGTTGCAAGGGGCTGTCTTCTCGATGCTGACACGATGCAGCATAATGTACACAGTTTTGTTTAGAGACCCCCGCTGGCACTCGGACGATGATTAACCGCCCCTAACATGGGGCGAAGTACCAATGCACAATGGTCGGATTCGTCAAATTTCACGACATATATCGATAACTCGAAAACTATCAGTGCTAAAGTTATGACGTCTTCAGAAGAAATGATCTACAAGAAAAGATTTATTTTTGGTGTTAGTTGCCATTAGGGTGGCCCTTTTGTAATTTTTTTTTTGTAAATCTATTTTTTTAACCTTTTGAGTTAGGAGATCATATTATCATATTATAGAGAATTTAATTCTAAGCATTTTTGCTTAATAAACATTTATTTTATCTCATATAGGTAATGTTTTATGACAAAATTACTAAATTTAGATAGGGTGGCCCCGAAAAAAATAGTTTTCCATTCACTTTCCACTTTCACCAATTCAAAATATTTTCAAAAACTGTCTAAGCATCGCTTCAAGGTCTTTGGAAAGCGCATCTTTTGGTTACACAAGATGGTTGATAGCTTCGTTTGCAAGCATATTATAAGCGTTTTTTCATGTAAAAAAGATATTTTTCTGAGCATTCTACTGCAGTTAGTGGCAAATATTAGCAAACATTTCAATCGTATTCCGAAAGTATACATTTAGGCCCATCTAATCCATGATATTTCATTTGTCCATCTTTGTCCACTTTTGTTTGATGATAATATTAGTTTTGTATGAAAAATCAGCTATTCCATGGAAAGCATATATACCATATCTCTGTTTTACGCAATATTTAGTAGAAACATTCTTTTTCGAGTATGAATAAACTCACTTTTTTGTTTTGTCCGATACATTAATCTCGATCCAGAGTGGTCGAAAAAATCAACATTCATGAAAAAAAAAAATTTTAAAACATATTTTTTTAACTACTAGACCGATTATCAATCCGAATCCGACCATTGTGCAATGGTACGCTTTACCCAGCATTTGCCGTGCCTTGCTAAACGGGTAATATGGCCAAACTGTCGACTCGTTCGTTCAAATGGCCCTTTCTATCAAACGACCGTTTCGGCCAAATTACCTATTCAACAAAACGACCATTTCGGCCATATCACTGGTTCGGCCGTGTGTCCATTTCAGTCAAATGATATTTTCAGCTAATTGTCCCTGTAAGCTAAAAGACCATTTCGACCAAACGGCATTTTAGACCAAATGACCTATTCGGTCAAATGACATTTTCGGCCAGATGGTTTTTGGACTAATGGTTTGTTTCTGTCAAATGACATACTCGGCCAACTAACTTTCAGCCTTCGTCCAAAAGGTTTTTGGCCGCAGACTTTCGGCCAAACCATTATTCGGCAGAAATTCATTCGACCGAAAGCCATTTGTTCGTATGCCAATTGGCTGAATAACACGTTAAGCCGAACTCCATTTCACCGAAACGATTATTAGGTTGAAAATGGTTTAGTCCAGGGTTGTTAATCGTTAATTGATCGTTATCGCCGATAAAGTTGATTGTGATCAACGTTATCGGTTGCTACGATAGCGATGAATCAACTGAATAATTATCGGAGTTCGATAATTTAACGTAAGTTAACTCGATAATTTTGCGATAATGGGGTTACTAGAATACGCGTAAAATTGTGACAAAAGCCGAGAATGGAACAAATTGTTTGCAGCTAGTGGACCAGAGTTAATTGCTTAATGCCTGCTACTATATGAAACGAAGAGAATGGAGGTGTTCTGTTGGTGGTTAAGTGATTTTGTTTTCAGTATGCGGCATAGGTGTTCCGATAAAAAGATAGCGGAAATTTTCACCAGGCGGTTTAGTCGATATATTAGTATACATATGTTGTTACTAGGTTATTCTCCATCTCAAGTTAATGCACTTACTGAGGACATTCTCCATTGAACGTTCAAATAGATAACACATTTTATGTTGTACAGAAGTGGGGCACTTCAAAAAATGTTCCTTTGATCTCACTTACGGTCAAATGATGGTCTTCCAGATACAGTTCACTCTCTGCATCTCGATGTTCTATATCTCGATATCTTTTCCTATGTCGATGGTTTTCTCGGTCCCAACAATCTACATACATCTGGCACGCATTCTTGCCTTTTCGCAGCTCGATGTGCTTTTCCACCTTTTTCCCGATCACCTCTCTACCGACTCCTCTCTTCCTCCTTACTCCTCCCCTTCTCCGCTATTCCCATCGTACCGTCAGTTTTCTCTCTCCTCTTTCTTATTGCATCCAGACAGGCAACATTGAAGAACAATCGTGGAAGAGATAATAGTGGATGGGATGTCAATCGATTTAGTTTATCAGATTTTTTACAATGGGTATACTATAACTATGCCCACCCGAAAACATCCTAGACCGGACCCGGATTGACAATCCTACGCCTTTGCTTGCAAGGCTTCTGGAGAGCCGTACAATCCCATTTAATTCCACCACTTGAGTGTAACTTTAACATATACATATTTCGACCTCAACAGTAAGGCCGTCTTCAGTGTCTCGTACTTGAATCGACACTACACTGAATACAGCCTTAAATGGGATAGTACGAACTCGTCTTATGACAAGAGAAAACATTCCATCAAAAGCTCAAAATAATGTTCTTATAGAAATTATTATAGTTATCATGGTCTCTAAGATCACATTGTTTACTAGTTGTTAGTAACAAGACGCATTCGGTGAAATGGCATTTTCTGTCAAACGACCATTTTTCAGAAAAGAATTTCCTGCTGAACGTCTTTTTCGGTAAAAACTACCAGTTCAGCCAAAAGTGAAATTCCATCGGAAATCCCGTAGAGATTTCTTTAGAAATGCAGTGGGAATGTCTTCGGGAATCCATTACAAATTTTTTTGAGAATCCAGTAGGGATGCCTTCGGGAGTCCAGTAAGGATTCCTTCGATATTCCAGTAGAGATTCCATCAGAAATCCAGTAGGGATTTCTTCCAAAAGTTTCGAGAAAGTTGTACCAAGAAATTGGACGGAATTCCTCGAGTAATTACCTTTTTGATTCATATTCCGAACACTTTTCACTTCGGAGGTCATTATCGCACATGAGGAGTTTCGAAAAAAAAAACGCAAAGAATTTGGACAGAATTGCTCCAGGAATTCCGAATGAAATGTTCAAACGCTTCAAAGAAATATAAAAAACGGTTTGTTCAATTGGTTTGGTAACTTCGGCAATGTTTTTTTTTGTCTTCTTAGAAAGATTTTCAACCCAAGAAAATGTTTTAGGTAATAATTTATGTGTAAAATAAAGCACTGTGCAAAATATGATTAAGTTCGATTCTAAAAAAAATGAACATTTCCCTGGATATCATGTTCATTCATTTATTTAGTTAACATCTAAACAGATAACACTGAATCAACAATTTGACGCCACAATACACGGTTCGAGGCCGCATCTCTCCATCCTCGGATACGCCCCACGCTCGCCAAGTCGTTTTGCACCTGGCCTACCCATCTCGCTCGCTGCGCTCCATGCCGTCTCGTACCTGCCGGATCGGAAGCGAACACCATCTTTGCAGGGTTGCTGTCCGGCATTCTTGCAACATGTCCTGCCCATCGTACCCTTCCGGCTTTAGCTACCTTCTGGATACTGGGTTCGCCGTAGAGTTGGGCGAGCTCATGGTTCATTCATGGATATCATGTGATAGACTCAATTCGAAAAATGTATTGGAGGCAACCACTTTCCTTCGGTAGAAATAGAATCAACCGGGTTCCTTTTGATTAAATAATCCACGATTGATACAGCCATATCCAAGAATCGAACATCTAACGTTGGTAAAGGTTTTCAATTAAAAAAGGGTTTTATTCTTTTCTAACATTCCACACCTCAAGCAAATCCAGCATTATAAACCCCAGTACAGGGCATCCAAATCTTTCTTTTCGCACCCAAGCTTTTTTTTACAAAATGTCGATTGTTTACCGCACCATGTCGCGCCCAGATCTAGAGAAAGAACATGTGCAGAAAAGAAAGTCATGTCCAACGCTAGTTCCATTTTCCCGGTACCTACACTAAACGGGATTTAATACCTATTGTGTATTATCACGCAATGGTAAACCGAGCGACAAGGATCTTTCCGGACCAGGGAAGACCCAATCCAGGAAGGAAGCAGTGCTACCAGAGGGAGGGAGGAAGGAAGCGGTTTTGCTGCACTACCGCCCGACGAACTAAAACACGGAACAATCAACCACTGCTGACCGGACAAAAAAGCAGACGAGAAACGGTACCGAGCTTAGTGTTGTATATCCTTAATCATTCCCGTAGCTACCTCAAGCGACGCTACAGCACACTGACCTCCTCTGGTAGCCACCCAACCGGAGAACAAAAGCAGGTCACCAGGAAGCCCCCAAACCTCGGGGCAAGTGCAGACACCACCCAGACGCGAACTGCGCTGGTTGCATTGGGTGTTTGTGATAGTTAGCTACGTTGAAGGAAAAGCTCATCATCGCCCGTTGCAAATTAGACGGTAGTTACATCTCTGGAGCAGAAGGTTTTTCTCTCATATACGTTATGCAGTGATGAATTGTGATGAAGTGAGGAAAATTAGTTCGTTGATGAGTCTAATGAATGTTTTATCTTACATTTTAGAAAAATATCCTTTTTTTGAAAAGTTATTTCTCGAAAAGCTATTTATCGTTTCAGAATCCACCAGCAGCGTTCAAATTTTTGGGTTAAATGTACTTCTATTTACATTTATTTTTGTTGGATATTCCAATATACCCTACCCCATTAACTAAAGTTCTGTTTTGTCTATTTCAGGTAAGATAATCTCAATTTATGCAATTATGATCCAATTGTAAGAGTAAGTACATACTTGCAATTAATAAATGAATTCTTAATTTGGGGTAGCCAAAAAATTGGTATGAGGGTTTGAATTGCGTTCTATAAAGCAATTTAAATGTTTCATCTCTGGTTTTTACAAGTTATAACATTTGCTTCTGTCCGTCTTTGCGACATCATAAATACTCAGCAAATTACAGCAAACGTTGCGCCGACATTTTTCGGACAAGCACATTCTTCTATCTAAAACCATCCCAATTACTAAGAAACATCTTAATTTTTTGTTTTTTGTAAGTTTTCACGGCCATTACAAAAAATGTAGAATATCAAGTGTTGCGGTAGGATAGATTCGCAATATCAGGTACTGAAATATCTCTGGTTATCAGTTTTCAAAGTTTTCTTCCTCTGCATATTCACATCTTGGAAAACCACTGGATTACCCAGCTTCATCTCATCATGTTCATTAGATGCTCCAGTGAGAACCGTATTGCTAAGCAATGAACTCACTGGTAAATAGCCGGGAGCGGTCAACTGAAAGCAACTTTGTCTATCACATCACCCAGTAGCCCATGTTCCGGTCAAATAAGGAAGTACAGAAAGTTCCAACATATAGAACCTTGTACATACGAACACTTTCCAGCTGAACGGAGATCGCCAGCAGCTATGAATGTCAGCAATAAAGAGAACAAAAGAAGGTCAACTATCCCCGTTGCCGTACGGCAAATAAACTAGTTGAATATAATGAGAAAATGGGGGTTGTATCGTGTAGAAAAATATGCCGCGTCCTCAGTAGAGAACTCATCTCGGACCATCATCATCAACACTACGCCATAGCATCATCGTCGTCGTAGTCGTCATCGGCAGCTCCATCTCAGCCTCAGCCATGTGGTGCGATTCCGTAGGTTGGTGGGTCCGCTGCTGTTTAAACAGCGAAGCAAGCCCGCTTGAGGGCATTTTTTGATTGCAATAAGCTGACAGAACAGGCCGACAGCAGACGAACTCCACTGAGGATCTCTCAATGGAAGAAGCACCAGCAGCGAGCACAGTCTTGTCAGCAACTTTTACCAGAAACATTTCCCTTCGTCGTCCTCCATTGACTACCATTTTACGTCACAGTCGTAATCGTAAAGAGAAATGATGCTTGATGGTGGAAATTTTATCGGAGAGAACTCTAGCGTAGCGTGTCAGTGTGATACGGCGTGTCAGGACAGGATCAAAGCTGTATGAAGTAGATTTCGAAATTGACGATAGGATTTTTTTATAAATAAGATAGGATTACACAATGTGTTGTTGTATTGCAAAGTATGTAAAGAAAACTCTACAAAATCGATTATTAATTAATGCATTAATCAATCAATACTGGAATATTCTGAAGATTGAAAAACATTTTATTTTTATTAGATATATGTACCTACAGCTACACTGATGGACATAAGTATTCGTCATGTTTTCATAGTAATTTCTATGAAAACATGATGAATACTGTTGTCCATCAGTGCACTATGGTCCAGGATACAGATTTACGCGGAAAGATGAATTTTACGCCAAAACTATATTTTTTAGAAAAAACTGTTGTTCTACAAAATTGTTCGAAATAGTAAGGCCATCATTATGATTCTACCAAAAAATAGGGTGGCCCTATATGATGGCCCTATTTTTATTTTTCACGAATGTCATATTCTAAAGACTTTTGGGGCTTTTCAAAACGCGTGTTTTGCTATAAGAATATCGTCTGTATCTTCTTCCGTTGTCGAGTTATAATAATTTATTTGAAAAAACATGATTTTAGTAAAATTGATAAAACTTGAGATAAAAAATAACATATCCCCAATTTTTTGTCATAATAAAGAATGTTAATTTCTCTTTCAAATGCCGTGTAAATATATATTTTTTGGTCTGCCCTAACCGGAGATATCAACTTATGAAAAAAATGTAATTTTGACAGAAAAACGATTAAAATTTTTTATCGGAAAAAGATATTGCGCATATTCACCCATAAAAAGTTACATTTTTTTTAGCTATAAAAGTCACCTGAACACGACTTTTTCGAGAAATCTTCAACAAAAAAAGTAGATCAAAAATACTGTTTTTTTAAGGTACACCCTAATCCAATTAGGTAAAATTGCTCTAAATCAGCCAACTTAAGAGCCACAGAAAACATTTTTTTAGCGAAATTGATTGAAATAAGCTACACTACAACTTTGTAGAACATAACATGTCAATATTCCGAGAAATAAAAAAATATTTCCTATTTTTTTTTAAATGATGGGCCACCCTATTTTTCGGTAGAACCATAATGATGGCCTTACTATTTCGAACAATTTTGTAGAACAACAGTTTTTTTCTAAAAAATATAGTTTTGGAGTAAAATGCATCTTTCCGCGTAAATCTGTATCCTGGACCATAGTGCAGTGTACGTTTCGTTATACCCATCAATCTATCATGTTTAGTTATACGTTCCATTACTTATTGGTTATTTTTTTATTCGTGTGTTTATTTGGAAGGCACTCTGTGTTCTTAACCGCATTCTACTGTACAGAATCCAAACAGAATCTATTTTTAGATATCCCCAATTCGTTATTATTGTCGTTTGCCAGTGTTCATCTCATCCGGAGTCCATTTTGTTCATTTGTCCGTATGAAGTATTCAATGATCGTTGCTTTGTTCGGTTGCCATTTATCAAGGTACGTTGAAGGAATGCCTCCGAGAAGAACAGTTTTGTCAGTCGTCTTCAGGCAGCCGTGTCGGTGACTGACAAGGGTTTTGGGGGAGGGGCTGGGAATCAAACCCATGACCATTCGATTATAAGGCGAACGTGTAGCCAACTACGCTACGGGACCCCCCCCCCATGCTTATGGATTATCATGGGGTTAATTTTTGTTATAAAGCTCAAAAACGATAGCACGATAATCTGAACCAAAGATTTAGCTCAACAATTTGGGAATTGAATGATGGTCCGAACATGCAGAAGTGCTTATTTTCGTATTGTCGTAGCGACCAAAATATATTAAAGCGTGGCCTGGAATTGTTGTTTTGTTTTAGTTGATAAACGCATACCATGAGTGTGCCGAATCTTAAGTATGCTGGTACTTTATTGTACTTTTCTTTCTCTATTCTAATCCATATCCAAGCAAAATTTAAAAAATATCAAGCTTGAAATTCCGCTCAGAATTTCCTCCTATGATAGCAGTACCAATGATAACAGTAATGGAAAATTTGTCGTCAAATATCCGTTTTATTAGATAATTTCGTATCAAAATGTCTTTTAAAATACATGCTGAACTCGGATTTTTGAACACCATATTTGAACGAGAGAGAACAAATCTTCAAAAACGAAGGAAAGAGGGACCATCCGAATCAGGGTTGTTAAGGGTGGTATGGACTTCTAAAGTACTGTGTAAATAGATAGGACAAGTAGTAGTCAAGGAATGATTTTGCTGCTGACATTCCTTGAACAGTACGGAGCTGCCAAGGAAAACGAATGATTAGGCAATAGCAGGCGTGTTGCAGTGAATAAAACACAGACTGGCGTCTTTCCTTGCGGAATAATGCACTGATGTATTATTCCGCAAGTAAAGTGACGTTTTGTTTTGTTCAAAGTTTTTTTTTCGAGATTAGTTACAGATCAACTATTTCTCGGTTTTAGTGATCTGCAGATGTACCGATACGGAAGAAAGTAAGTTCCTGCGAATGGCCATGTTCTCGGAAGCGGCGAAATCAATTAGTGGCAGGTTGTTTGCGTTCTTCAGCCAGGAGTTGAACTTTTCAATGCCAGGACTAATCGCTTCCTCCTGGCCAACCTGGGCCTTAAAGTATCGTATGATGATTTCGATAGGGCAGCTTGAACATCTGGCGTATTCATAATGCGCGTACATATAATGGGTTGCCATCATCAGTGCATCTGGAATGTGTATGCATCTCTGTATTTTTTTTCAGCACTACAAAAGGTATTCCCAGATCGTGTTGTTGCAGCTCTGGTAGATGGCATGGCTACCTCTAAACGTTCGCACCATTTATCAATTCTAATACACCTCCTGAAGTGCTACGATATCGAATCCGAAATTATGCGTTTGCTCTCAACGAAAAGATTTGCAGTTCCAATTGCTGTCGTAGCTGTGGTCTTTGCCGACCGTTCCGGTTCGTATTCGCTAGTTGATTATTATCGCTTATGAGCGATGATAATTCCTTTTTACATTGTGCTCATATCGCTCTAGTATTGTTGGATAGTGCATTAGTATTAGGATTAGGATAGTGCTAGTATTAGCGAATATGTAAATGGGCCATTAGTTTTTAAAGGTTGGCTAGAAGGGCCTCCAACACCAAACCATACATTTCCGAAACATCATAGTTTACAGTTTTGCTTAGCGACCCTCGCAGGCACTTGGACGATGTTCAGCCGCATCTAACCCCGGGCAGAAGCTATGAACAGAATAACAAAACATGATATGGACTTGATTGATATAAGAGATAAAAGAACAGGCCACAATATCAAAAATTTGCACTGAAATATCATTTAAATATCAAGATATGCTATGGATAAGAACAAACTAATGGCACTTGATATCGATCACTTATTACAAATAACATATCTTGATATCCTCATGATATTTTAGTGCAAAATATTGATATTGTCGCCTGATCTTTTATCTCTTATATCAATCATGTCCATATCTCATTTTGCTATCTTATCAACATTTGATATTATTGAGCTATTTTCGTCTACTCGGGACGAGGCGAACTAGCCAAAAATGCCAATTACTACCACCATATAAGTAGAAATGTGCGCTGCCGTGCACGTAACCATTATCAGTGATTTTCTCACGCCATCGCGGCCGTCAAGAATAAATCGACGCGCAATCGTAAGAAAATTAACCACGCCGCCAATTATTTTATATCACGCCGATTTGCCTATTATTTGGAAAACGAACCGATGGTAGCAATTTCTGGACATTTTTTTTTAAAGAATACCGTAAACGAATTTCCGGGGGGGAAATCCTTCGAAATTTCCTTCAGGAAATCCTTCGGAAGTTACTCCAGAAATTCCTTTGGAAGTTCCTCCAGGGATTCCTTCGGAAGTTCATCCAGGATTTCCTTCGGAAGGTCATCCAGGAATACCTTCGGAAGTTCCTCCAGGAATACCTTCAGAAGTTCCTCCAGGAATTCCTTCGGAAGCTCCTACAGCAATTCATTTGGAAGCTGCTCCAAGCATGCCTTCGGAAGTTCCTACAGCAATTCTTTTGGAAGTTCCTCCAGGAAGTCTTTCGGAAGATCCTCCAATAATTCCTTCGGAAGTTCTTACAACAGTTCTTTCGGAATTTCCTTCGGGAATTCCTTCGGAAGTTCCTCTAGGAAATTCTTCGGAAGTTCCTCCAGGAAATCCTTCGGAAGTTCATCCAGAAATTCTTTCGGAAGTTCCTCCAGGAATTCCTTCGGAAGTTCCTCCTAGAATTCCTTCGAAATTTCCTCCAGGAAATCCTTCGGAAGTTTCTCCAAAAATTCCTACGGAATTTCCTCCAGGCATTCCTTTGGAAGCTTCTCCAGGCATGCCTTCGGAAATTCCTACAGCAATTCCATCGGAAGTACCTTCAGGAATTCTTTCGGCAGATTCTCCAAGTATTCCTTCGGAAGTAGAGTTTCCATTTCCCGGCCATTTTCGTTGTCCCGGGATTCGGGATGAACTTTTTCGGGATCCCGGGATTTTTCGATGTTTCCTTAGAAAACTTATTTTTTGATTTAAAAACGATGTTATTCAATGTTCAGGGGTAAAGTTCATATTTTAGAAAGCTCTAAAACAATATTTGATGCAGCGACCTGCATTACTGCATTCTAGCACCGAGTAAAAATACTCTCAATGAATAATTGGTGAACTAACCTCGTCCCCTATTCAGTATAATTTGGTTAGGCCGATGGAATTTTGTCCTCACTGTTGGACATAAAATACTCGTTTAACTGGGTGTTTTGCATCTTCAAAATAGAAGTTTTGTTAATCATACTAAATTAAACAGTTAAGACATTAACAATATTCTCAGATTATTTACTATGGAAAACTAAGACTCTAAGAAATTTAATGATTGGTAAATTCGGCGACCTTCTCGAATTCCAATTAAATCCACGATTTAAACGCAATTCTGAATATTTGAAGGAGATGCAATGCTTGAAATAGGTTTTGTAAAACCAACTTGAGAATATTTGTACTTTCAGCCAGCCTCGGGCTGAAAATAGGTAGACCATCGGGGTCGAAAAAAAATAGGTAGAGCATCGGGGTCGGAAAGTTGTTGTACGAAAGTCGATTGGAAGGACATGGATTAGATCAATAATTGGTTTGGAGGCATGAAGCTCAGGAAGACTGACTCAATGTTGGGTGGCGCGAGGAGATTAGCAAGGCGAATATCAGCTCGCTGTAGACGGGAGATGGGTAGGAAGCAGGCGCCAAATAGATGTAGCTGATCTTGTACTGTAGATACTTGTGGTTAAATAATAGAGAGCTGTAACTGCTGGAAGAAGTATCAGTCCTCCATTGAGTGGTATAGGGGAATCTAATATTTTTTGTAAAGGTGTTCTATTAACTATCCCCGATATTTTCATGTCTGCTCCTCTCTTACTAATTTAATAATAAGATGATATTGATTGTGCATCACAAATAATCTTGGCTCCGTATACATGCCTGAGCCTACCAAATAAACGAACTTGAAAAAAAAAATCATGTCTGATGGGAGGTATAAAAATATGATATGAGTTTATCACCTAAGTTGGGTTTCGCGTTCAAAACAGATAACTTTTGTACGAAGAAAGATTTACAGTTTGCGAACTGGAAATGAAACAGTATTTTATGTCCCGGGATTTTCGGGATTTCAAAAATAATATCCCGGGAATCGGGAAATCCCGAATGTCCCGGGATGTCCCGGGATGGAAACTCTATTCGGAAGCTCATCCAGGAATACCTTCGGACAGCAATTCCTTTGGAAGTTCCTCAAAGCATGCCTTCGGGAATTCCTACAGCAGTTCCTATGAAAGTTCCTACAGGAACTGTTTCGCAAGATCCTTTAATAATTCATTCGGAAGTTCATCCAGGAATTCCTTCGGAAGTTCCTCCAGGAATTCCTTCGGAAGTTCCTCCTAGAATTCCTTCGAAATTTCCTCCAGGAAATCCTTCGGAAGTTTCTCCAAGAATTCATCCGGAATTCCCTCCAGGCATTCCTTTGGAAGCTCCTCCAGGCATGCCTTCGGAAATTCCTACAGCAATTCCTTCGGAAGTACTCTCAGGAATTCTTTCGGCAGATTCTCCAAGTACTCCTTCGGAAGTCCATCCAGGAATACCTTCGGAAGTTTATCCAGGAATTCCTTCGAAAGTTCCTACAGCAATTCCCTTGGGAAGTTCCTCAAAGCATGCCATCGGGAATTCCTACAGCAATGCCCATGGAAGTTCCTCCAGGAACTCTTTCGGAAGAACCTCCAATAATTGCTTGGGAAGTTCATCCTGAAAATCCTTCGGAAGTTCATCCAGGAATTCCTATGGAAGTTCCTCCAGGAACTCTTTCGGAAGATCCTCCAATAATTCCTTCGGAAGTTCATCCAGGAATTCCTTCGGAAGTTCCTACAACAATTCCTTCGGAATTTCCTTCAGGAATTCCTTCGGAAGTTCCGCAAGGAAATTCTTCGGAAGTTCCTCCAGGAAATCCTTCGGAAGTTCATCCAGAAATTCTTTCGGAAGTTCCTCCAGGAATTCCTTCGGAAGTTCCTCCAGGAATTCCTTCGGAAGTTCCTCCTAGAATTCCTTCGAAATTTCCTCCAGGAAATCCTTCGGAAGTTTCTCCAAGAATTCCTACGGAATTTCCTCCAGGCATTCCTTTGGAAGCTCCTCCAGGCATGCCTTCGGAAATTCCTACAGCAATTCCTTCGGAAGTACCTTCAGGAATTCTTTCGGCAGATTCTCCAAGTATTCCTTCGGAAGCTCATCCAGGAATACCTTCGGAAGTTCCTCCAGGAATTCCTTCGAAAAATCCTACAGCAATTCCTTTGGAAGTTCCTCAAAGCATGCCTTCGGGAATTCCTACAGCAGTTCCTATGAAAGTTCCTACAGGAACTGTTTCGGAAGATCCTTCAATAATTCATTCGGAAGTTCATCCATCAAATCCTTCGGCAGTTCATCCAGGAATTCCTTCGGAAGTTCCTCCTAGAATTTTTTCGAAAGTTCCTCCAGGAATTCCTTCGGAAGTTCCTCCAAGAATTCCTCCGGAATTTCCTCCAGGCATTCCTTTGGAAGCTCCTCCAGGCATGCCTTCGGAAATTCCTACAGCAATTCCTTCGGAAGTACTCTCAGGAATTCTTTCGGCAGATTCTCCAAGTATTCCTTCGGAAGTTCCTCCAGGAATTCCTTCGAAAAATCCTACAGCAATTCCTTTGGAAGTTCCTCAAAGCATGCCTTCGGGAATTCCTAAAGCAATTCCAATGGAAGTTCCTCCAGGAACTCTTTCGGAAGAACCTCCAATAATTGCTTCGGAAGTTCATCCAGAAAATCATTCGGAAGTTCATCCAGGAATTGCTATGGAAGTTCCTCCAGGAACTCATTCGGAAGATCCTCCAATAATTCCTTCGGAAGTTCATCCAGGAATTCCTTCGGAAGTTCATCCAGGAATTCCTTCGGAAGTTCTTACAACAGTTCTTTCGGAATTTCCTTCAGGAATTCCTTCGAAAGTTCCGCAAGGAAATCCTTTGGAAGTTCCTCCAATAATTCCTTCGGAAGTTCCTCCAAGAATTCCATCGGAAGTTCATCCAGGAATTCTTTCGGAAGTTTCTACAGCGATTTCTTCGGAATTTTCTGCAGGGATTCTTTTGGAAGTTCCTCCTGGTGTTCCTTCAGAAATTCCTTTGGAAGTTCCTCTAGGAAATTCTTCAGAAGTTCCTCCAAGAATTTCATCGGTAGTTCATCCAGGAATTCCTTCGGAAGTTTCTTCCAGGAATTCCTTCGGAAGTTCCTTTAGCGATTTCTTCGGAATTTTCTGCAGGAATTCTGTCGGAAGTTCCTCTATGAATTCCTTCGGAAATTTCTCCAGGTGTTCCTTCAGAAATTCCTTTGGAAGTTCCTCTAGGAAATTCTTCGGAAGTTCCTCCAGGAAATCTTTCAGAAGTTCCTCCAGAAATTCCTTCGGAAGTTCATCCAGGAATTCTTTCGAAAGTTCCTCCAGGAATTCCTTCGAAATTTCCTTAAGGAATTCCTTCGGAAATTCCTCCAGGAAATCCTTCGGAAGTTCCTCCAAGAATTCTTTCGTAATTTCCTCCAGGAATTCCTTTGGAAGCTCCTCCTGGAATTCCTTTGGAAGTTCATCCAGGAATTTCTTTGGAAGTTCCTCCAGAAATTCCTTCGGAAGTTTCTCCAAGAATTCCATCGGAAGTTTCTTCAGGAATTCTTTCGGAAGTTTCTCCAGGAATTCCTTCGGGAGTTTCTCAAGAATATCCTCCAGCAATTACTTCGGAAGCCCTGCTAAAGTACTGTGCAAAAAGATAGGATAAGTAATGGTCAAGAAGCGATTGCGCTACTGAGAATTCTTGAATAGTACGGAGCTGACAAGGAAACCGAATAATTAGTATTCTAGTGAAGAAAACACAAACTGATGTCTTCCCTTGCGGAATAATGCAATGATGCACACACACACACACACTTTTTGCAGCGGTACAATGTCGAATCCGCATTGCTTCAGTACAATAGTAAATGTGCTCTCCGCCTATTGAAGTTAGGCGATTTGCAGTTGCATGTCCGAGCTTAAAATCCCTATTAAATTTGATAAAATTTCATGGCTTGAGGTTCTCCGTAGGCATTAGGACGATGTTCAGCCAACCTAACAAGGGAAACAGACGCTATTGTGGTCCGCGCGTTCTTGGTGAACAGATGCTGGATCAGATTTGCACCTCCGGAGAACAACAAACGACTAAAGTTCCCATCAGTTTTTTTTTTCCTTTATTATTGTGTTTTTTTATTTAACTTCTTCTTCTTCCGGAGGAAGAACATCCGGAAAAAATTCCAAATGAACTTCCGGAGGAATTCCTAATTGATCTTCCGGAGGAATTCCTAATTGAACTTCCGGAGTAATTCCCAATGGAACCTCCGGAAGAATTCCTAAAGGAGGAGGAGGAGGAATTCCTAAAGGAGGAGGAGGAGGAATTTGGAATGCCTAGAGGAACTTCCGGAGGAATTCCAGAAGGAACTTTCGGTGGAATTCCTGAAGGAACTTTTGGAAGAATTCCTAGAGAAACTTCTGGTGGAAGTCCTAGAAGAAATTCCGGAGGAAGTCCTAGAAGTATTTCCGGAGCAATTCCTAAAAAAACGTTTGGAAAAATTCCTAGAGGAACTTCCGGAGGAATTTCTAGAGGCTATTCCCGAGGAACTGCTAAAAGATCTTCTGCATGTATCACAAGAGGAATTCCAGAAGGATTTTCCGGTGGAATCCCTGAAGGAACTTCCGGAACAATTACTAGAGGAACTTCCGGAGTAACTCCTAGAGGATATTCCGGAGCAATTCCAGAGGAACTTTTGGAGAAATTTCTAGAGGATATTCCGGAGGAATTCCTAGAGTAAATTTCGGATGAATCCCAAGAGGAATTCCAAAAGGATTTTCCGGTGGAATTCCTGAAGGAACTTCCGGAGCAATTCCTAGAGGAACTTCTGGAGTAATTCCTAAAGGATATTCCGAAGTAATTCCTAGAAGAACTTTTGGAGCAATTCCTAAAGGAACTTCAGGAGGAACTGCTAGAGGAATTCCGGAGGAATTCTTGAAGAAGCTTCTGGAGGGGTTCGTAGGAGAAATTCTCGAAGGAGTTCATGTAGTAACTTTCGGAGGATTTCCCGAAGTAATCTCTGGAGGAATTCCTGTTAGAACTTTCTAAGGAATTCGTAATAGAACTTTTGAAGGAATTCATGGCAATACTTTCGGAAGAATTCTTGATAGATCTTTCCTTGATGAACTTCCGGCGGAGCTTTCGAGGACTCTCCTGGAGGAACTTTCGGGATACCTATTGGAGAAAATACCGAAGGAATACATGGAGGAACTTCCGGAGGACCTCCTGGAAGAACTTACGGTGGGCGTTTGACGTTTGCTCACTACCGTCATCTGGTTCGTGATTTACCCAACTCAGTGAAAACAACAGATGTCGTTAGTGTTTGTGCGACGATGAATTTGATGAGTGAATGTTCAATGTGCTATGTCTGTTTGTCTGTGGAGTAACTTGCGGAGGAATTGCTTATAGAACTTCCGGAGGAATGGATGAACTTCTAGAGAAATTTCAGAAGGAACTTTCCGAGGAATTCCGGACGGATCTTCTCGAGAAATTGCTGGAACTTCCAGAGCAACTTTTGTGGGAACTTTCAGAAGGAATTTCTTAAAATTGCTGAAGGAACTTCAGAATGAATTCCTGACAGAACTTCCGGAGTAATAGCTGGAGAAATTTCAAGAGGATTTCCTAGATGTATTTTTGAAGAAACTTCCGGAGAAATTTCGGAGAATTTTCAAGGCATGAAATAAGTTCACACTGACTCACGCTGCCGCACCACCGGCGTGACGCCTTCGCCGCTCAATGAAAATGATCATTTTATTTTCAATCGACGTACAGGTCTAATCCTGGGGACCCTCAGAGAAACTACCAGAGGGACCTCTGGCGGTATTCCTGAGGAAATTTCTAAGACATTTATTGGTAGAATCTGGAGGAACTATTGAGGCAACTTCCAGAGGAACTCTTGGGGAAATTTCAAGAGGAACTCGTAGGAGAATCTTTGGAGGCATTCTTGAGGGAATTACCGTAGAATACCGCGCTCAGAAATCCGGATGATTTTGAGGTGATTTCTGAAGGAATTTTGTAAGCAATTCTCGGAAGAATTCCCGATGGAGTTAACAGAGGAAATTTTGTGAGAATCTAACATGGAGAAATTTTCTGAGAAAATTTGAGAGTTTTCAAAGGATTTCATTAGGGAATCTTCGGGGAAATTTCGGGTGAAAGTTTTGGAGTAATCTTAGGACCATCGGTACTCCGGAACCAAATTTCCAAGGAAGTCTAATGGAGAATTTCCGAAGGAATTCCTGGGTGGAACCTCTTGGGTAGTTTTCGGAGGTTTGTCAGGATGCGTTTCCTGGGGGAGTTCCTAAAGGAATTTCTGGTTGGTTTCCGAAAGAACTCTGTTGAAAATTTCCTGAGACACTTCTTGTGTACCTCCAGGGGAATTCCTGGGCGATTTCTCAGGAGATTTTCTGCGTAAATTCACCATAGCACTCCTGGGGAATCCCTCGAAGAAACTCCCTGGCGTACCTCTAAAGAATCACTTGGGAATACTGGGAAGTAATTCTTGTGGAATTTTCGAATGAATTTCCGGGAGAATTTTATTTAAAAATGCTGGGGGAGCTTTCAAAAGATTTCCTAGAATTTCCTGGGATTATTCCGGAGGAATCCATGGATAAGATTCCAGGGCCATTTCTAGACGAGAGATCTAATATCCGGAAAATTTTCTTTGTAAATTTCTGGAGGATTTACTAGAAAGTTTTCCAAAGGTTTTTTTTATTCAATAACTTCAAGTAAAATTCCTAAAAGAATTCCCAGGGGACTCCTGACAGTATATTTTTGTGAATTCTGGAGAAATCTGATCAGGATTTCCTAGAGGTTTTTTTTTCAATTTCTGGAGGAATTCCCTTCTTGGAGTGAAGTCCGGTGGAATTCCTGGATGAATTTGAAAGAGAATATTCGGAGGACTTCCGTTAAACTAACTGTAAACTTGTGCATTTTGCTGTTTCATCAATTTTTAAATTTGTTGTCTTGTGTGGTTGCAATAATACCTCCATTATTGATACTATTACTCAAAACGGTTAGAGACATTTGTTCACAAAACATTAATTTGGAAACCCCCCATTCTCTATGAGTAATAGGTCATATATAGACAAATAAATAATATATAAGTTTACGCTGACCCACGATGCCGCACTGCCACCGCCGATGTTCCCGACTGAAAATGATCTATCCGTTACCGATATTTTAATTAGCGCATAGATCAACTCTATATTAAATTTCTGTCAGTAGAAAAGCTTGTATATCTAATTATATATTTGCTGAGTCTTCAGGAAGTTTGATCATGAGAACAATTTATTAATAAGAATTAAAGCTTGCATCTGTTACACCAGAATACTGCCTGGCCTGCAAAAAGGTCGATGATGAACGGATGTTTTGTTGCGATTACTGTGGCTCCTGGTGGCATTTCGATTGCGTCGGTGATCAAAGCTTATCCAATTCGGACATTTACTTGTCCAAACTATAAATAAGGCAAAGCAGATGATTTAAAATAAAGGACCAGTTATTAGACCAATCATTTACCTGATTGATGATATTTACCAAATTGATTGACGGATGAACACTAAACATATTTCTTCGCCTACTTTTTCGACTGCTTTGAATAGCCAAAATTACTTTGGTAATTAGATCATATTTTCCTTGAGCATTTTCCTTGAGAACTGCATACTAAGCTTTAATCGTTAATTTATCGTTATCGCCGATAAAGTTGATTGTGATCAACGTTATCGGTTGCTACGATAACGATGAATCAACTGAATTATTATCGGGGTTCGATAATTTAACGTAAGTTAACTCGATAAATTTGCGATAATGTGGTTACTAGATTACGCGAATAAAGTTGGTGAAAATTTTGACAGAAGTCGAGAATGGAACAAATTGTTTGCAGCTGGTTGATCAGAGTTAATTTTGATTGAAGCGGGGCACTCTGAAATTGTTGCTTAATGCATGCTGCTCTACGAAACGATGAGAAGTGAGGTGCTCTGTTGGTGGTGTGTGTTTTTTTTTAGATGTCATCGACAATATATTGGGATCCAAGTACTAGAAATTAATTTGATGCAGCGATCTTTAGTGCTGCATTCCAGGCAGCACCAGTACCAAGTGAATATTCTCACAACAGATTGGTGGTCTAACCTCGTCACCTATGATTTGGTTAGACTAAGGAGTTTTTTTTTCCCTGTTGGGTATCTTAATCACTGCGACCATTTGTTAGATCTATTGTGATATATGCCCCATTTGATCTAGCTTTGTCAAGTTGACACATCATTACTATTTAGAGCAATTGCATTTCCTTGACTACCAGCGTTATCCCAATGCGGTATTATGGTTCTGATGAATCGTACTACCATATTGGGACTTGTTCTCCAAACTTCTGAGGGTTCTATAAGCCCCCTATTGAAGAACTGTAATCTCTTTCTAAAATTGCCGGACAATGGCATAACAGATGTTCCGAGTCTTCTACATGTGTGCCGCAGAAACGACATACATCATCTTGAAGTTTTCCTAACAGATTCAAGTGATATCGGCTCGGGCAATGGCCTGTTATAAGACCTGTATATGTGTTAAGATCTTTTTTTGAAATATCTAAAATTTTGCGAGTGATAAATGCGTTTGGAGGAATGCAACGTTTAGATCGCCTCGCAATCAAGGGGTTTTTCCAGATTTCCTCTATTTTAGAATGTTCCCAAGATTTGAGTTCCATTCTAAGAGAACACGCAGATACACCACAAAATGGTTCGGTACCTATGAATTGTCGAGATGAACCAAGTCTGGCCAGCATATCAGCTTGTTCATTGCCTTCAATGCCAAAATGACCAGGAACCCAATACAGGTTCACTTTGTTACGACTACCCAAGGTTTGGAGTGACTGAACACATTCCCAAACGAGTTTGGATGTGCATGTTGCTGATTTCAAAGCATTCAATGCTGCTTGACTGTCACACATTATGCAAATATTTGAATGCCTGTAATTTCGGCGTAAGCATAAATTAGAGCATTCAAGAATAGCCTGAACTTCAGCTTGGAAAACAGTTGGCCACTTGCCCATGGAAATCGAGATATTTATCCCTGGGCCAGTTACGCCTGCTTTAACTTGATCGTTCAGCTTTGAACCATCGGTGTAAAATACAATTGATCCTGAGCGAAGACTTGGTCCACCGTTCGTCCATATATTTCGCTCAAGATTAATTACATCAAAGCATCGATAAAAATTGTATTTTCTCCTCATCCAATCATCATTGCTTGTGATAAGTGAGTTGATACTTATTTTGTTTAGAATACTAAGATGTCCTTTTAGGTCACCTTCGAAGAGGTTTGAATCTCTCTTGACCTTCAAAGCACTCTTCTCTGCTTCTAATTGAATAAATTGATCCAATGGTAGCATGTGGAGCAAAGCGTCTAGCGCTTTATTCGGCGTGCTCCTCATTGCACCAGTTATTGAAAGAGTAGCTAATCTTTGAAGTTTTTCCATCTTCTTCTGAACCACCCTTTCTTTTGTAAGCTTCTTTTCTTAGACTAAGGAGTTTATTTAGGAGTCATAAAATATTCATATAACTGGGTGCTCCGGATCTTCAAAACAGAAGCTTTGTTTATAATGCTAGATTAAACATAAGTATAGGTAGACATTAAAAATGCTCTCAGATTCTCTACTATGGAGAACTGCGACTCTGTAAGAACTTTAATGATTGGACGAAATAATGTGTTGGTCAATTCGGTGACCTCCTTGAATCCCAATTTAATTCCAGGATTTAAAGGCGTTCTCGAATATTGTAAGGCGATACAATATTTTTAAAATAGATATTGCAAATCCAGCTTGTGAATATTTGCACTTCAAACTGTAGTACATGTTACAGTTAACTCGATAATTATCCGATAAATCAACGAATACTCGATAACGATAACGTTAAGCACCCATTTCGTTGGTACGGAAAAGTAGGCCATTTTATAATTCAAAGACGAACTGTAAATCAGATATTATTATCAGGAATTTGCAAAAAAGTGTTATCGTTATCGAAGTTGGCGTTAAATTAACGATGATATTTTATCGATTAACAACCCTGAATCCGAATGCAATAGAATTCTCCTAAACAAATCTGGTTAGCAAATACGCACTTCTAATAAAAAGATTTCTAATAATTCTATCCTTTGCATAAAGAAGTTGTTTGAAATGGTTGGTCATTCAAGATTCTTACGCATTGTATGACAATTTAATACATTCCGCTGAACAAGCTCTATATATAATTATTTGCATAGATGAAACTCAGCTTAGTTTTATGTCAGTTTTTGCCTTTTTTGTATACTGCCTATGATCGCATATCAGTCACATCTTTGCTGGATTTCCTATTCATATGGAACAAATATGCGGGCAGTATACTAGGTATAAGAAAATGCTATAAGACCACTTCAAAATCGAACTTTTGATTGAAGGCACGGAGACTCACAGTGTTATATACCAATCAACTCAGCACCACGAAATAAGCTGATGTCTGTATGTTTGTATGCGGGTACACCATACCTCCCTAGTAACACAGTTCAGATCGATTTGGTTGCTGCAACTCCAATGTGACTGGATTTGGTCGTATATCAGTCACAGTGACTGATATGTGACAAGTGTGCTACTAGGGCTCAGGATTCATGATGATACGTTCGCCGGCTTCAACTACTCCTCAGTCACCAACATTTGGCATGGTTCGGCCTGCCACGGTGATCGCCTTCGCTGCCTTCGCGCAGGTGTAATCGACGTGGCTATTCAAATTTAGTCGATCGTTTATCATCACCCCCATGTATTTAGTGAACGATGAGACCTTATTTCGTTTCCTTCGATTATAATGTTAATCCTTTAAAACGCTTTGCTCAACAGGACTACGTCATCAGCAAATCCAACTATCATGACTCCTTTGGGCAGCTTCAACGATAATACTCCGTTGTATATCGCATTCCAAAGAGTTGGTCCAAATTTAGAATCTTGTGACACTCCTGCCGTGACCCTTCCCTATCTTGACCCGATGTTTGTTTTTTAAGTCAAGATACGGTTCTCAAAGTACTTCTTCAAAATCCTGCATAAATACGCAGGGGCACACATGGGCATATTAGATAGTCCCCACTAGCGGTCTGTATATTATGTTTATATGTTGAGAATAACCATTTCCAAGAGTTCCCTGAGAGTGTCCAACAGACATACGAGCCTGTACGATCTGGCCCATAGAAAAACAGCACGAAGATCTGTAAGGACGCGAGCTGAGCGATAAGCTGCAGAACGTCATATGGATGATAGATTCCCAACCGCAGGTTCTTAATGTGCTAACGTTGTCTTCGTTGCGCAGTTTAAATTCCAGTTTTACAACACGGAAAAAAAAATGTATACCCATATTCATGAATTAAAAAAACATGAAAGTCATGAGCTGACAAGTTCATGAAATTGTGATTCCAGAAATATTATTCATGGTACTATCCAATCCTCTTCATTCGACAAAATGCATAATCGGGAAAATCAATAGGAGCAAATAACTAATAACTATACCGCTGATTTATTTTATAACAGAAATTGAGAACGAACAATTGAATTCATTACTTTTTGAAAGTTTTAGGATAAGACATAAAACGCCCTCACCCCAGTTTTCGCCTCCATTTTTTAAATTTTTATTTCTGCATAAAAACATACAACTTCTACCATGAAACACATAAACTCATACACCTAATCACTTCATTATATATAGTAGTGTCTGAAAAGTATAAATCCAAAGCAAAAAAAAATATTCGTCATTATTGACAAGATTCAACACTAACTGACAAAATTCAACACTAACTGAATCCAAATGCAAGCACCATGGACGGATTTTGAATCAAGAGATTGTTATTCTTGTCGTAGCCACCACAAACGACGTTCGTCAGTCAAAAAGCATTCTGTCAAGTGTATGAAATCGACAAGATAAATTATTTACATCAATTAGCGATTTTGACAGATTATCCTCCATGCCCTTAACCACGCACGATTGGGAAAAAAATAAACTTTCTTAGAAACGGATTGGGTTAATAATTAAGTTGATAAATAATAAATGCAATATAAGCTATTAAATTTAATTATATTCTAAAAAAAATCACATGAATTCCCAGGTAACCAAAAGGCTTTAAGGTAAGCACTATAGCAGCATTATAGGTACTTGCATTGCATATGCTCCATGCTTTATATAAGCATTTCGAAAACTTGGCTGATTTAAATAAGCATTCTCAAAGCAATCATGAAAAGCATAGTCTTATGATAGCATTTTGAATGCACAATGTTGTTTTTCGCAATTTGCAATGAAACAGCTACATTAGTGCCACTTTAAAACCTGTGGTGTGCAAACGTCGAACGTTTTCGACTATTTGTCCAATAAACAAATACAGTTCAGAATAGAAATCGGAACGTGCGCTACTTTTTTTCCATTCCGATGACTGACAGGAGTACTTGTCGTCTTCCTCAGAAACTTATTCCATTCTCCTTTACAACTTTATTTTCTCTTCCTTTCCTTTTTCACTTCCTTTTTCGTCAGGTGAGATGAGAGAAATGATGAGAAAGGCCAGTGAAGGAGATAGCACAAATCTCCCAAATTGAGGGGAAAGTGCCTTCTGAGCCAGCATTCTGATACATGATACCAGTTGCCAGTTGTTTCTGAAAGTCAGAACTCGTAGAGCTAATTGACTTTTCTTCTTACTTCAACTTTTGAGGGCTATAGCTTCTTTGAAGGCTTCTTCTGTTGCTCAAAGTTTCGATATGTATCCACCAATGTGCGTTACATCTTCTGTAAGACCAAAAGACATTGTAAGATAGTTTTTAAATATTCTAGATTGTCCAAACTTTTCTTGAGTTCGGGACTAGCAGTCAACAGTTGTGATTGTAGCGGTTACCGTTACTCATAGTTTTGATACGTGTTAAACCATTTTCCATCTAAGGAAATGCTAGAAGAATACTGAGTTGAAAAGCTAGTCCAAGTTCTAGTTGGAATGTAGAGCCATGGAAGAAGAAGAAGAAGAAGAAGAAGAAGAAGAAGATAGATAGATAAATACAAGCTGGTTTACATCTCTTCGGAATGATTATCCTTGTATTTATCGGCTGATTGCTTTTTCCTCTTCTTCTTCTTTTTCTTCTTCTTCTTCTTCTCCATGGCTTCACATTCCAACTAGAACTTGACCTAGCTTTTCAACTTAGTATTCTTCTAGCATTTCCTTAGTTATTAATTGAAAGCTTTTCTATGCCCGCCATTGCATGAGTATGTAACTTGTGTGGCCAGTACAATGGATACACTATGCTCTGAAGCAGTGCGTGACGGTGTAAATCCGGTCATATCGCTAGGCTCAGTACAAAACTGAAGCTGACAGTATGACGTCCCTAATCCCAAGGTGTCAGGCGACACGAGCCAAGGGAACACGTGGCATGGGGGGTGAAACAATTAGCCAGGCAGTTAACGGAGCCTGTAAAGGTTGGTAGACACCTTTTCGTGCTGCATTACGGAGAAAGAACTACTACACTGTGCTCTAGTTCTTACTATTCTTGGATGAGTGATGGTCGGAAGAGTATGGAACGACTATAATTTGCTTTTAGATAACCCACCTTTTGCTGTATGTAATTAAGAGTGGTGACACTGTCAGAATTGGAACAAAATTTATCTGTCATTTCCATACAAAATCGTGTTCCAGATGAGCAGGAGACCTGTCAAATGCGGCACATGTCGCCACTCTTAATTACATACACTGTGGGTGCAATATGCAGGAAAATTCAACAGCTGTTCAATGTAAACATAACGATGTGAGACACATCGAATCAATTACAGAATTCAGGTGCTTCATTTTCGTAGTGAGCTTCAATGGGTTTGTAAAAGTCAGTGTGTGATTACTTACTCAGTAATGAGTGAAGTTTTTTAACTGCGTTTTCTTGCACACACATACACTGAACAGACGATGTGTAAATCATCATGCAGATGGAGTTAAGGCTCCCCCAGACCTAAGCGATTTCATCGCCGCGACGGCGACAGTTAGTCGCCGCGATTCTTTCGTTGGGTCGCTGCAGGCAATATTCTATTTACGCTTCTATACCAATGGCGACATAATCGATGTCGCCAAGCGATAGAATCGCGTCGCGACTGTCGCGTCGCATGTGTTTGGGGGAACCTTTAGTGATTGGCAAAGGATTACTGCGGTTAAAAAAATGAGTACACATGTATGGGAATGTATGTCAGTTTGTCGGTGCTAGTGCATCCCGAAAAAATATTGTTCAACTTGTTATGTAAGTTCTCCATTATTTACTGATTATGGATCGACTGTACGTTTTAATTCTATTTATTGAACGGCTACACAAGACTGAGTAGCCGTTCAATAAATAAAAAAAATCACAAAAAAAAGGAATATATCAAATTTACAGCGTATTACTGCTTAGCGTAGTCTTTACATATTATAAATTTTGTTACCCAAGGATGGATAAACAGTGAAGTCCATACAAGGTTTGATTCCGGTGCCTTATAGCATACATCTGGCCCTACTACCCATCGGTATAGGTGTCAGGTTTTGATCATTACCAGAGGCTTGCCAATTTATGTATCGAGACGGAGGTAGTTAAACCATTAACCTGCCTACCATTTGAAAAAGATGTCACCCTTTTCACTCGAGTAACAGAATAGCTCGACTGTCGGCCCATAGACGCCTAATCCTAATCCATAATCCAAGATTCCTCCGATATGTTGTTTGCGTGACCAGTATATCATAATCAGGATCTTACTGACATTAATCCTGATACACTGATTCCTGCTGATGGGCTTGTGCTCTTTAAACGACACACGGTCGTTTTGATAGGGCCTTCTTGCGAACACATGCAGCTTTTAGTAGAGGTTTAACAGGGCCCACTGTCAACCCCCTCTACATCCTAGACAGACCCCCAAAGAATCAGTAGCCATTGAGCAAGTGATATTTTGACATCTCTAACGTGTTTTTTCTCTAATTTTTCTTTTAAATATAAGAGAAAGGCACAACCCACGCTATGTAAATTATTCTGTTTTTCTTTCTTTAATATAAAAATTTATTATAGTATCCATCAACAGGTTTGTTAATGCCCCAATGATATTTAAAATGTTCTGTTCTGAGTATACAATGTGGAAGTTTTTTTTTGATTCGGTGGGATTCAAATCCACGACCCTCAGTACGCTAGACTGGTGCTTTAACCAATTAAGCTACGACAACGTAGCAATGTAGCGGCTACTGAATTAGCTCGAAATTCCCAAATTGGGCCCATAGTCGAATCACTTACAATCCATTTGTCAAGCCAACACTTCCAAGTAGAGGGACTTGGACATTAATTTACAATTTAAAAACTCAGATGTGAATATGTAGAAGAACTGATTCGTTTTCCATCTCACTGAACATATACTCATCTCATCGTGAAACAAATAAATACGGGATTGATATCATTTCTTCTTTTTGCTAGCATGCATGCTTACTGCTGAAAAAACATTATTTTTTTCATTAGATGAATAACGGAGCCTAATAGAAGCCCAATAACAATTTTGCCAAGGGCGCTGGGAGTAGATGCTACGGCTCTGACCTAACTACTATGTACACTAAATATTTACAATGATAGGGGAAATGTTCCGATCTTCATCTCACTGTACATATATCCATCTCATCGCTAAACAAAGAAATACGGCACCAAATTCCTCGCTTCTTTTTGTCAACATGCGTGCTCACTGCTGAAAAAAATCACAAAAATAATAAACAAACCAAATTCCTTTCCATTGCTTTGTTTTTGATGGGATGGAAATAGGAGCTATGAGATGAAGTGGCGAACCGTTCCCCTATGTTATGTATGATAGACAAAATCTTCATAGAACAATTAAACTTCAATCCTATAGCAGTGGACTCCATGAAAGGAGGCGCATGGTGCCTGTTACTTCTCTGTTGAGCATACAACGTCGGAACGCACACTGCACTGTGAGGCAACTTTCATACTTCATAGATTTTATACTTCCATCACGGAACGGCTCAAATACTCCGCCGTCGGTACCAATAACAGGCGTTCCGAAGTGGAAGTAAGTTTTCACATTAAATACTTTTCCTAATGTCCCCCGCCCTGCCAAACCGGAAAGAAACTCAACCCAATGGCGCTGCTGCTGGTGTTTTCGCTGTCTTCCGTAGAAAGTTTGTTTTTAATCGGGGATTATTAAAAAAAGGTTTTCGCAGCGCTCGTTCCATTAGGCTGGCTGTTGGAGCCCCGGTGGTAACTTCCCATCAAGACATCTAATTTGTTTGCCAGAGCCCTCTGGCGCAATTTTAAGACGTACGGATCCCCAACGATTGTCAGTCAAGTTCTGAAGCTATTTCATACTGCGGCAAAATTATCGGAGTTTCAGACAAGTGGAAAATAATTGTTGGTTGCTTGTCGTTCAAATTAAAATGTTCATGTGAGGGCAAAAATCGCAGTGGAGTTTAACTTCTGTGACCATTATAAGCATTCCTTGCCAGCAAATCGACTGGTCAAAGCTGTCACAAAGAGCACGTTCCGTTCTGGACCCAATGAAATATCGCACAAAAGTCGAACTTTCCTCTCAATTAGAGCAACGATTAATCTATCGCCATCAATCGACGCCGTTCAATTTGTTTGGAATAAATACCGCAGCCACATTGATTGGATTCTTCCGCTTTTCGTTCAGGCCATGCGCCGCAAAACGGGTGGACAAAGTTTCTCGAGCAAACTGTTTGCCGGATACCAGAGGCCAACTTTTGTTCAATTGTTGAACGCAAAGTTATTTCTTAATCAACAGTCCTCACATAATTTATTCGCCCAGTCGGTCGCACAGTGGCGGGATTTTTCAGAATAGCCAAACAATAGTAGAACTGTACAAAGTAATAAGGAAGAAACCCGGATTATTAAAAACTCCGGAACGCAAAAGCCGATCGGGCAGTTTGCATAGAATTTTGAGCTTTTCATTTCACGAAAAGCTTTCAGGAATCGATTCCACACTCCACAGCATGCAAATGCGCATAAACGACTAAATAATTAAATTAATGATTTTGTGTGTGTTACTTCTACGTGAAGTTAAACGATTTACAATGATATGGAAATGCTAATATCATCTTCCAAATTTAGACGTACATGTTCATGATAGAATTAGAGGCGAAAGTATAGAATTGATAGTTCCGTTAGGATACGGCAGGCATGAAGAATGTTTTTATAGAAGTCGATTTGAAAGCGAGCGGAGGGCAATATTTATGATGGCACATATCACACGACCTTCCTTCTGCCAAGCTCCCGTATGAAGAGGGAGGGAAGAATATCAGAAATTAATTGTAGACAGTAGGAGGTTGAGGGTTCGAGTCCCTCCAAGACACTTGGATTCTTTTCGCAAATTTCATATCAATTTGTCCATTTCGAAACACGTGCTGTGCATATGTACAGCCAAGATATTTAACAAAAAAAAAAATGGTTTTCGTACGGCCGAGTTGCCGAATAATATGCAATTAATTGCTTTTTGTGGTATTTTAACAGAAAATAGAATATCCAAGTTTTCATAACAATACCATGTCTATGGACCGACCTTTTTTGCTTTATCCTTGACTAGTGGTTTCTCCATTTTGATTTCTTATACATATAAAACTTCCCTTTTTTAAATTCTACATCACTTCTGCAAATTATTCTATTTACATATGTAGTGGCTGTAATGAGAATAATTATTTTTCAGATAAGAAGGTAAAAGTTCCAATCTAATTTTTGAGCCGAGTATTACCATAGAGAAATTCTCTTCTAGTTTATCAAACGGAAAGATTGATTTGTTTCACACTATCAGCGTCAAATAATAACTGCTATGAACAGGGCCTGATCTTAAGGTTGTCTAGCGGGGGGAAAGTGGAGGTGCTTGGCCCCGGGCCGCCACATAATCTTATGTACCAAAATCAATCTTTTTTGAACATTTAGGAGTCCCCGAAAACTGTCGGCCCCAGGGCCGCCTTCCTACAAAGTCCACTCCTAGGCATAAACAACAAAACCATTAACAGCGCGAAAGCTAGTTTCACAAAACTTCCGGTCACTGTGCGATGCCGTCGCCGTAACGTCTGATGCCGACTAAGAATTTATTGAAGTTTCAGTCGTCAAGCCTGTTTCCGTTCTCCTCTATCTTTGCCAATCGATATAATAATAATAACAGTTCCACAGTAATGACGAGCAAATACCAATTAAGCATTGGATGATTCGACGTTTATTTTGGGATTCAATAACGCCTTTGTGGTTTTGAGCTAATTTTCATCATGTTAAGTACAGTCATTCCATTCATCCAACTAATATTTCATGTAGAGTTGTCTTAGTTTGTTGTTTCATACAAACTAAAATTCGACACTGTTGTTTCATAAGGGCGAATGTCGCAAACGTAAACAATGCCTTTTCCTGCGAATTCCTCAACAACTAGGACCGCCCCCAGCTTACAACCACTTGGAACTGGTGGTGCTCCGCGCCTTCTATTTGATGGGAGTGGAAAATACCGCCAGAACTCGCTAATCTCCCTGTAATCAGCAAAAGAAGTCAATGTTTAGGTTTGCGACTTTCGCCCTTTTGAAACAACAATGTCGAAATAAGCAATGATCAATTAAATGAGTACATACATTCAATCCTATTATAATAAGACTATACCTATTCAGTAAAAATTGGACACGTTTTAGTTTGAAACATTCAAAGTCATTAAACTTGTTTTCTTTGAAGAAAATAAGAATTGAGAACGCTAAAATAATATAACATCTATAAAACCACATACATAACGTAACTAATAGCAAATATTACACAAATTCAATCATCTGTCTAACGGATCTCTTTATACATGTCGTTTGTAAGAAAATATTTTACAATGTTGTGAAAACTCATATGTGAATATTAGGGTGGTTCAAAAAATCGATTTTGCTCCACAGTGCTCATCTGATTCTTTATCATGTTCTGAGTGTCCTCTGAAAATTTGAACTCATTTGGATTAAAACTGATTTAGCACAAGCGATTTCAAGTTTGCATGCAAATTAGTATGGAGAAATTTATTTTTTCAGTATACTGTAAATGACGCATCCACATTAAGCGCAGGTTAAAAGAAAACCTACATAGCTAAAAGGAATACTCAACAGCTTTCACCCAACGAAAACCGCATGTTGATTGATCGCCTTAGTAATTAGTAATCGATTTTAATACAGGTTGCGAATCTTTAGTCATGATCGTTAAACTTCTTTAAGGGCATCACTGAAATGTGCAGTGCAACATAGTAGCCTGAATTTGTGTGTGCTATCTTTCGCGCCACGAGCAGCAATGTTGCCTGTTGAGGAGTTATGCAATTAGCTTCAGAAAACCATGGTATAGATTAAATTCGATTACTAATTATTGGAACGATCAATTAAGATGCGGTTTTCACTGAGTGAAAGATGTTGAGTATTCCTTTCAGCTATGTAGGTTTTCTTTTAACCTGCGCTTAATGGCGAAGCGTCATCAACAGTATAATGAAAAAATAAATTTCCCCATACTAATTTGCATGCAAACTTGAAATCGCTTGTGCTAAATCAGTTTTAATCCATATAAGCTCAAATTTTCAGAGGACACTCAGAACATGATAAAGAATCAGATGAACACTGTGGAGCAAAATCGATTTTTTGAACCACCCTAGTGAATATGTACATTATGTGAAAGATATTGATTTGGAAAATGTATTGGAGGTAACCACTTACCCTTCGATGGGACTCAAACCCATGACCCTACAGTACGCTAGACTGGTGCTTTAACCAACTAAGCTACGAAGGACCTCCGTCGGCCCTCGCAACCTAGCGGCTACTGAACGAGCTCGGGATTCCAAAATTGGACGGACTGGCACTGGACTGGCAAATAGCTTACACAACTTCACTTGATCAGTACAGTTGCTAATGAAGAATGTGTCCTTCGGCCGGATGTTCCTTCGGGAATTCCTCCGCAAGTTCATTTGAGAATTTCTCCGGTAATTCCTTTGGGAATTCTTCCACAAAAACAATGAAAGGAATTCCGCCAAGTTTTCACGGCTTTTTATTTCATGAAAGCGCATCAAACTATTGTAAACAAGCTGTTTCTCTGTCAATCTCCAAAAGTACATTACAATTTAATCCAGATATCCATCAAGAAATTGTCTCTGAAATTCCTTCAGAAATTCACCTAGGAATTCCTTAAGAAATTTTCACAGTTGCTTGTACCTAAATTTCTACCAGTAATTACTCCAAAAATCCCCGCAAAATCTCCTCATAAATTAGGCCTGGAACTCTCCAGAAATGCCGTATGTAATCCTTTCGGAATTCACATGGAATTCCTCTAAACCCACCTTCCACTACCGCCCCGGATATTATTCCGAAAATTCCTCCGAGAAAGCTTCCATAAACGCCTATATAAATTCAATTGGCAATTTCTCCAGAAAAATTTACACGCATTCATTCATTAAGAAAATCTAATATAAATTCTTCCATAAACTAATCCGGAAATTTCTACAGGCATGCCCCTAAAATACCACTAATACCATTTTGAAAAGTTGCTTCAGAAACCACTAACCAAATTCATCTACATATGCACTAGTTATTGGTCCAGGAATTCTTCCGTAAATTTCTTCAAACACTGTTTCGAAAATTCCTCCAAGAATTCCTCTAAGAATTTCCTCTAGAAATTATTTAAGAAATTCTCCCGGAAATCCTTCAAAAAATTCTGCAGCTACTCCCCCAAAATTTGTATATTGTTTTGGATAGAGCCAGGATTCTTTCCCAAGAAATTCCACCGCAACATCCTAACAAATACCCCCGGAATTCAACTCTCTCCCTTTATCTTCGAGAAATTCCTCCCAGAAATATCCCAAAAAATCCTCTCCCCAATGTCCCCAGCCTCGGTGTCAACCCAATTTTGTCCTCCGATTATTTGACTTGCACTTGCGTCTTCATTTCTTGCATGTATGAAGTTGTAAGATCTCCAAATTGTCCTGAAGTTTGTATCAAATGGTCTACCGAATCTACTTAGGCTTCCATGATGTCCTTAGCCGCGGTATCATCAAAATCATGCCCTTCGAGTATTTTTCATTCATTTGCGTCTCCAGGTCCAGGTATATAAGATGTTTTGAGATCTCCAAATCGTCTTGGAGTTTGAATCAAATGGTCTGCTGAATCAACCAAAGCCTTCATAATGTCCCAAGTAGACCTGAGCGCCGCCGCCGCCGTTGGTTTTACTCACGCCGCCGCCGATGATTTTGGGTCGGCGCGCCGCCAATCATAATTTTGCCACGCCGATAACTAATCGCAATAAAAAAATCAATTAACCTTAATCGAGTCGAGTAAAGTACAAGACACTGAGATGGCCTTACAGTTGAGGACGAAATACGTATCTGTAAAGCAATACATATGGAAATGGTGGAAATCGTCAGAATTCAATTTCAAATCTACCTTAGGGGTCGTTCAATAATTACGTAAGCATTTTTTCTTGGTTTTTCGGACCCCCTAAGATTTTTTCCCACACAAATTATTTTTTGTTTATATGAAGAGTAAGAAAATGACAGACCCCCTCCCCCCATATGTGCTTACGTAATTATTGAACGACCCCTTACGTGATGGTGTCTCTAAGTCAGTGCTGTGAGTAGAATAACACATAAAATGTTTAACTGATCTTTGGAATTCGTCTAAGCCAGGCCTTGGCTTTGGCATGCAGTAGGGAACCTAACCTCGGTAACTCGCAAATTATGTTTGCTGTTGCACATAAGCTTTTGTGAAGGCATGGATACATGCCCAAAGCACCCCCATTCTTATAGGATCTGGCATTTGTGCAGGCAATTCATTGCAGCTCAGGAAATTCAAGTTAAGTAAGCACATTAATTATATTGACAATTTTTTTTTAATTAGGCCGTTACAAATATTTAATTGACTTTTTGTCCTACTAGTCTCCGAAAGGTCAAGGGGGGGGGGATAATAAAAAATAAATATTAAAATTAAAAAAATCCAAAAACACCTCGGATTTGTTAAAGAATGTTTTGAAAATCCTCAAAATTATCCGAATTTTATTTTGTTGCCCCCTCAAAATATCATTTTTTGGCAAAAAAATCCGAGGGGGGGGGAGACAAAATGGATTTTAAATATTTGTATCGGCCTTATTAAAATCAACCAGGCCCCCTATTTAATCAGTTTCTTTGTTTTTTTATTTGTGTTATTAGCACAGTTGACTCATGTGGGAAATCAATTAAGCAAAATAATTAAATCCCTACTGTGAATGCTTTTCCACATTTTTGTCCAATATAACTATTTTTTAATTTGAAATGTATGTTTGAATATGATTGACAAAACCACTTGGTATATTTCTTTTTACATTTCTTAAAGTTTCCTTAAAAAACCTAAGAAAATTACTTTAGGAATTATTTTTTCTCCGAAAATTCCTTCAGGAAGATTCCTTCCTTTTCCATTACGAATTTCTTCAGAACATCCTTTACGAATTTCTTTAGGATATTCCTTAAGGAATGTATACGTACTTGAAAAAAAATGTTTCAGGAATTCTTACGAGAAATTAGCCAGAAATTCGTTGAAAGACTCCTTAAGGAATTCCTCTGGAAGTATCTTTAGCAATTTCTTCGGAAATTTCTTTAAGAATAAGGAGGAATTATGAAATTTTTTCGGCGATTATTCCATTCATTCATTTCATTTATTTAGTCTACATCTAAACAGATAACACTGAATCAACAATTTGACGCCACAATACACGGTTCGAGGCCGCATCTCGCCATCCTCGAATGCGCCCCACGCTCGCCAAGTCGTTTTGCACCTGGTCTGCCCACCTCGCTCGCTGCGCTCCACGCCGTCTCGTACCTGCCGGATCGGAAGCGAACACCATCTTTGCAAGGTTGCTGTCCGGCACTCTTGCAACATGTCCTGCCCATCGTACCCTTCCGGCTTTAGCTACCTTCTGGATACTGGGTTCGCCCGTGGGCGAGCTCGTGGTTCATTCTTCGCCGCCACACACCGCCAAAGATGGTCCTAAGCACCCGTCTCTCGAATACTCCGAGTGCATGCAAGTCCTCCTCGAGCATTGTCCATGTTTCATGTCCGTAGAGGACTAGCGGTTGTACATAACACATTTGGTACGGTGGCGAATGTTTTTTGACCGCTGTTTCTTCTGGACCCCGTAGTAGGCCCGACTTCCACAGATGATGCGCCTTTGTATTTCACGACTAACATTGTTATCAGCCGTTAGCAAGGATCCAAGGTAGACGAATTCCTCGTCCACCCGAAGGTTTCTCCGTCTATCATAATACTGCTTCCCAGACGGGCCCTGTCGCCCTCGGTTCCGCCCACTAACATGTACTTTGTCTTCGATGCAGTCATACTTCATCCCAACTTTTGTTGCTTCACGTTTCAGGCGGGTGTACAGTTTTGCCACCTTTGCAAATGTTCGGCCAACAATGTCCATGTCATCCGCGATACAAATAAATTGGCTGGATCTGCTGAAAATCGTACCCGGCTGTTACACCCGGCTCTCCGCATGACACCTTCTAGTGCAATGTTGAACAACAGGGACGAAAGTCCATCACCTTGTCTTAGTCCTCGGCGTGATTCGAACAAACTGGAGTATTCGACCGAAATCTTCACATAGTTTTACACACCATCCGTCGTTGCTTTGATCAGTCTGGTAAGCTTCCCAGGGAAGCTGTTCTCGTCCATAATTTTCCATAGCTCTATAGAGCTACATATATGTAGTCTATACTGTCACAAGTCGCCTTGAAATCAATGAACAGATGGTGCATTGGGACCTGGTTTTCACGGCATTTTTGAAACCGTAAAGTAAAGATCTGGTCCGTTGTCGAGCGGCCGTCAACGAAGCCGGCTTGATAGCTTCCCACGAACTCATTCACTAATGGTGACAGACGTCGAAAGATTATCTGGGGTATCACTTTGTAGGCGGCATTAAGGATGGTGATCGCTCGGAAGTTCTCACACTCCAGCTTGTCACCTTTCTTGTAGATGGGGCATATAACCCCATCCTTCCACTCCTCCGGTAGCTGTTCAGTTTCCCAGATTCTGACTATCTATTTGTGCAGGCAAGTGGCTAGCTTTTCCGGGCCCATCTTGATGAGCTCAGCTCCGATACCATCCTTACCAGCTGCTTTATTGGTCTTTAGCTGATGGATGGCATCCTTAACTTCCGTCAAGGTGGGGGCTGGTTGGCTTCCATCGTCCGCTGAACTGACGCTGCCTTGACTTTCACTGCCTGTACTTTCAGAGCTATTCAAATGTTCCTCGTAGTGCTGCTTCCACCTTTCGATCACCACACGTTCGTCCGTCAAGATGCTCCCATCCTTATCCCAGCACATTTCGGTTCGCGGCACGAAGACTTTGCGGGATGCGTTGAGCTTCTGATAGAACTTGCGTGTTTCTTGAGAACGGCACAGCTATTCCATCTCCTCGCACTCCACTTCTTCCAGGTGGCGTTTCTTTTCCTGAAAAGGCGGGTCTGCTGTCTCCGCTTCAGTCTATAACGTTCCACGTTCTGCCGGGTACATTGCTGCAGCGCGACCGCCCGCACTGCGTCCTTCTCCTCCAGAATCTGTCTGCACCAGGGTTTCGACTTTTCATTTCAATGAGACCAAAGCAAGCGTTTTTCGGGCCAAGGGAAAATCTTGTTTCGTTGCTTATGTTGAGGATCATCTTTCACCCATCAATCTTTTCTCTAGAATAAGCATTGGAAGATAAACGAAAATCTTGCTTATTAGATGAAAATCCTTTTTCGTTTCATTACTTTTACCTCTCACTCACTTTTTGCGCGAGTTATCGTAGAACAACTATAAAAATTGTATGGCCACGGCGGGATTCAAACCCAGAATAGTAACAATAATAGCTGTGGGGATGCGCTTACTCTAGCCACACCACCACGCTATTTGTATCAAAGCATTAAGTTATTTGTTCCACATACGCTACTACAGTTTGCATTTATGATGCCACGAAAAGACACGAATATGAAAAAAGAGCAAACCAACGTTCAGCGGCAATCGAAGTGAGCGAAAAATTGTGATCACTCTCCAAGCTGTTTTTCTTTCCCGAAAAGCGATTTCTCCCCGAAAACTTTCGTGAGGGAAAATCATGTGCTCCTGAGATTGAGTGAGCATTACGAACCCTGGTCTGCACTTTTCGTCGAACCAATCGTTCCGTCGACTTCGTCCCACATACCCGACGTTGTTCTCCGTTGCGTCGTTAACGGCTGCTTTGACTGTATTCCAGCAGTCCTCAAGAGGGGCCACATCGAGCTCACCCTCTTCCGGCAACGCTGCCTCGAGATGCTGCGCGTATGCAATGGCGACATCAGGTTGCTTCAGTCGCTCTAGGTCGGTACCGAACATTGTTTATGACGGATAGTTTTGGGCGCAGTTTAACCATCACCAGATAGTGGTCAGAGTCGATGTTAGCGCCACGATATGTCCTGACGTCGATAATGTCGGAGAAGTGCCGTCCATCAATCAGAACGTGGTCGATTTGTGATTCTGTCTGCAGTGGTGATCTCCAGGTGTACCGATACGGGAGGCTGTGTTGGAAGTAGGTGCTGCGAATGGCCATATTCTTGGAGGCGGCGAAATCATTTAATCGTAGGCCGTTTTCGTTCGTCAGCCGGTGAGCGCTGAACTTCCCAATAGTCGGTCTAAACTCCTCCTCTTGGTCAACCTGAGCGTTCAAATCACCTGTGATGATTTTGACGTCGTGGCTTGGGCAGCTGTCGTACTCACGTTCCAGCTGCGCGTAGAATGCGTCCTTATCATCATCAGTGCTTCCGGAGTGTGGGCTATGGACGTTGATCATGCTGAAGTTGAAGAACCGGCCTTTGATCCTCAACCTGCACATTCTTTCATTGATCGGCCACCACCCGATCACGCGCCTTTGCATATCGCCCATCATTATGAAAGCTGTTCCCAGCTCGTGTGTGTTGCCTCAGCTCTTGTAGAAGTTTACCTCTAAACATTCGCACCATTGATCCCTTCCAACAAACCTCCTGCAGCGCTACGATGCCGAATCCACGGTGCTTGAGCACATCGGCGAGTATGTGTGTGCTCCCGATGAAGTTGAGAGATTTGCAGTTCCACGAACTGAGTTTTCATTCTTTAGTCCCTTTTCGTCGCAGTGGTGTTCGCCGATTGTTCCGGTACGTACTCTCTTGTTGATTGTTCGTTGCTTATGTTTATTTAAGGCTGGCTTGCAGGCCCTGACACCAAACCCCCTAAATTTCCGGAGGACCATTCCTCCTTATTCCCGGTGGAGCATGGTGCACAGTTTCACTTAGAGTCCCTCGCTGGCACTCGGACGATGATTAGCCGCCCTTAACATGGAGAACAGACGCTGTTGTGAGCCGATCCTGACATGGAGAACAGACGCTCAGTAAGATTTGCACCTCCGGAGAGGAGCAAACCCCCCTTCCCTGTCAGCATACGACTATAGTTTCCACCGGGGTTGGTCACCCGATATTCCCTAAGGTTGCTTGTATCCCGGCCAGCACCACAGGGAGCTAAGGATAGGAGTTGCTGGGTAAGAGGCTAAGGACCGCGGGTCTATTTTATTCCTTCAGGTACGCGAAGTACCAATGGTACGCTTCACCCAGCATTTGCCGTGCTTTGACCCACATACGGACCATTGTGTCAACTGGGCATTCATATACGAACTTCCGATGAAATTCCTGATGAATTTTTGAAGAAATTACCGATAGAATTCCTGGAGGCACTTCCGGAGGATATTCTGTACAAACTGCTGGAGAAACTTCCAAACGAATTCCAGAAGGAACTTCCGGAAGAATTCCTGTAGGATCTTCTGGAGGAACTTTCCGGGGGTTTCGGATAGAACTCCTGGAGAAACTTCCGCAGAAACTCCTGGAGGAACTTCCGGGAGAATTTCTAGAGGAATTCTTGGAGGAACTGCCAGAGGAATTTTTGGAGGAACTTTTGGAGGAATTCCAGGAGGAACTTCCGGACGAATTCCTGGAGAAACTTCTGGAGGAATTTTCGGAGGAGTTCCAGGAGGACCTTCCAGAGAAACTCTTGGAGGAGCCTTCGCAGAAACTCCTGAAAGGGCTTCCGGAGGAACTTGTGGAGAAATTCCTAGAGGATCTACATAGAGGAATTCATGGAGGAAATTCCGGAGGAATTCCTGGATGAACTTCTGGAGAAACTTATGGAGAAATTTTCGGAGGAGTTCCAGGAGTAATTTCCTGAGGAACTTTTAGAGGAACATCCGAAAGAACTCCAGGAGAAACTTCCACAGGAACCCCTGGAGGATCTTCCGGAGGAACTCCTTGAGGAACTTCCGGAGAAACTTCCGGGGGAATTCCTAGAGGATCTACCTAGAGGAATTTATGGAGGAAATACCGGAGGAATTCCTGGAGAAACTTCGAGAGGAATTGCTGGAGGAACTTCCGGAGGAATTCCTGGAAGAACTTCTGGAGGAATTCCTAGAGTAACCTCCAGAAGAATTTCTGGGAGAGCTTCCGGAGGAACTTCTAAAGGATCTTCCGTGGATGAAGGAGCTTCTGGTGGAATTCCTGGAGGAACTGCCGGTGGAATTCCTGGAGGAATTCCTGGATGAACTTATGGAGGAATTGTCGGCCGAACCTCCAGAGCAATTATTCTAGGACGTTACGGAGCAATTCCTGAGGCAGCTTTCAGAGAACTTCCTGGTTGAATTCACGAAGGAATTTGAGGCCGAATTCTCGGGTGCTTATTGAAAAGGACGTATGTACAAACAAAGATTCATACGTCGATTTTTCCAATCTGATGGCACTCCCATGCAAACCAACACAACGAACAGGTAGCCGAAACCTCCCCATACCTGTCTGTGGCGAAGGATTGCGTGGGAGTGCCATCAGATTGGAGGAATCAACGTTCAAAACTTTGTTTGCACAATCACATACGTCCTTTTGAATAAGTACCCGAGAATTTTGGAAAATACCTATTGCTTGAAATAAGCTCACGCCGACACACGCAGCCGTGGCTGATTACCAACGGCGTGACGCCGTCAAGCCGCCGCCGCAGGCTGAAAATGATCTATCACGCCGCCGCCAATAAATTTGCAACAGGTCTACTCAGGATTCGGCAAAAAAAGGGTTCTAAAAAACGAGCAATGGGTAATGTTTTTAACATAACCGCGACTAGACGTAGGACTTGTATAAACGTAACATATTTACATTTAACTTCTAACTTTTGTATCTATGGAATTTGATCATAGGTATTGATATTGGAAACAACAACTTCCATGCTGTGTAGAATTATTAGCAAATTTGTTTATTCAAATCTTCTGGAAATAAATCTAATAATTAATTTTGGATGTGGCTTTCTCAGTCTGAGGATAATCAAAACGGCTAGATTTTGAAATTACCCGACGTTTCGGCCGAATGTATTTGGCCTTTTTCAAGGGAAATTATTTAAAGAGCCGTTTAGTATCGTACAGTGTTGTAGTGTTTTTTCGTATATTATCATAATTAATGTTTTTTAATGTGTATAATTGTAGCATACAAGAAGCCCAAAACATGAAACAGGCATTAATTCGCGAACGAAAAACGGTTGACAAATAATTTCCCTTGAAAAAGGCCAAATACATTCGGCCGAAACGTCGGGTAATTTCAAAATCTAGCCGTTTTGATTATCCTCAGACTGAGAAAGCCACATCCATAAGCAACTTTAATTCCAGTCGACAATTAACAATAACTAATAATTAATTACATAATTAGAATTGCATTGTTTTTAACTATTAAGCCCTTTTTTACTCAAGCAAATGTAGGGCATTTATAGATTTCGTATTGATGATAGTATTTGAAGTTTAAAAATTCTATTTATAAAATTTTCAGACTTGGGTAAAATGTGCTATTTTAGGGGAACTGTTCCGTTTTTCAAACAAAGAAATACAGCACCAATTTCGTTGGTTCTATTAGATAAGATGCGTGCTTACTGCTGAAAAAATCACAACAATAAGAAACAAGTCAAGGAGCAGTAACCCTACTAAAATAGAGGAGGTACTGCTAATACCAAGGAAATTTTTTTAATGTTTTGATTCCAAACTCCGAGTCTACGTCACTTTTTAAAACATTTACATGTAAAACAGCAAAATTGTCTAATCTAAAATGGATATTAACACTATTGCTGATTGTGCATCTTTAATTGCTAATGCCTTATTTTTAATTTCATCAGTGAAGTTGATTGTTTTTGCTGGGGAATCAGAACTGTTTTATAGTATAACCATGTTTTAATGTACGTGTCGTTTAGTACCAAGCACAACTTAACATATGGTCAGTCATATGACATGACTCGTACCCATCCCAGGATCATGTGGATTCTGAAACCAATCACTCCAAATCCCAAATTTTATTCTTCTTCATCCACCACCGCTGCCATTGCTGTCTCAGCCATCATCGGCATCTAGCCGTGAACTCTTGCTTCGGGTCTACCGGTCCGTGACATACCGCATTCTGATGTTCGTGTTAGGAATGCACGGGATTGGTTGCAAATGAAATTTTTGCTGGCTTTGACAAGAATTGAAATTTTTAATAGTTTATCGTTCATAATCTTAAGTTTCAATGAAATAGGCAAAATGCTGGAGAGTGTCCGAGTCGATTGATATATAAATCTCAAAAATCCATCGAAAGATAAAGGCGCTAGTAACGTTCAAAATCTTCCCTTCCAGCACCAGTATAGTAAACCCCAGTATAGTAAAGAAAGACGTAAGTCCTACGTCAAAAAATCATGTCGCTTTACGATGGAATATTCGAATTGACCATTTTTACGGATGTTCCAGATCTTCCAGGGGACCATCCAGTGGACACAATGGTCCGTATGTGGATCAAAGCATCAATTTCATACTCAGGATTCAGCAGAACATGGTTCTGAAAAAATCCTGTTGCGATACGATTGAATTTACGAATTGACCATTTTTACGGATGTTCCCGATTTTCTAAGGGATCACCCAGTGGACAAAATGGTCCGTATGTGGGTCAAAGCATCAATTCCAAACTCAAGGTTCAGTAGAAAATGGTTCTAAAAAAATCCCGTCGCTTTACGATGGAATATTCGAACTGACCATTTTTACGGATGTTCCGGATCTTCCAGGGGGCCACCCAGTGGACACAATGGTCCGTATGTGGGTCAAAGCATCAATTACATACTCAGAGTTCGGCAGAACTTGATTCTAAAAAAAATCCAGTCGCTTTACGATGGAGTTTACGAATTGACGATTTTGACGGATGTTCCGGATCTTCCAGGGAGCCACCCGGTGGCCTCTAAAACACTCACACCTCAAAAAATACATACATGCACTTGAACACCCTTTGTCCTAGTGACATACGCAAAGATTCATATAATCAAGCACTCATATTAATATACAGGCCCACTGTGATATGGTTGGGTACCGGGTACCCCGTCACCCGTTTAAGGGGTATAATAAGCGCTCTAATCTCAACCTGAACCTCAAACTTTACCCGTCGCTTCGTCTCAACATTCTACGAGATGTCGGAAAGTTTCATAGTATTTGAACCTACCTACAACAAGTTATTTAAGTTTCAATATCAGAATTGGTACCCGGGTACCCCGTCACTCACATAAGGGTTAAGTGAGCCTTAGGAAATTGTCCTGAAAACGTTCTTAAGAGTGGGCCACTTCCGTCTTATAACGGTTTTATGGCTGTCTTGGAGCAGGGCTGTATAATAATTGGTTTCATATGTGCTTTAAAGGTAACTGCGTAACTTTATCGAAATTATTTTTAGGGGTTTTTTTCGATGATATCACCGAAAAAAAATCCAATAAATTAATTTCGACAAAAAACAATTGTTTATCATTTCATTTATCGAAAATTGGATTAGGACGAAGACTGGTCAATATCCCTATAAAATTCATTACTAATCTTCACACAACAAACAGTTCAAAATTCAATAGAAATCTTATAGCTCATCGGAAGTTCGACCGACGATGATGACGGTGGCGTTATGGCAGTAGCATAAAATAGTACGATGGCAATCAGCAATCATGGCTTTATTTCAATTTTCATTCGCCGTTGTTCCGGTCGAGCGATGCGAGGTGGTTCCGGGAGGAATTGGCCTAGTAGTCGCCACAATAAGTCTCTACTACCGTTAGTTCGGTATCGAATGATCTCTCGGAACGGCATTTGGAATGACCACGTATATATGTGGCAGCTGTGTGTAGCGAGAAGCAATCTTATCGATTGAGCTACAAATCCTGCCGAGCTTTAGCAGCAATTCAATTGGCGCACGCAAAGAACCGAGCCTGAATTAGGACAGGACAGGGGCTTGAATTTGATTTTATTTTTTGATGTTAGGTACTTCTTATATGTGTCAAGAACGTTGTTTGAGTTTGATTTCGATGTAATGAATAGAGCGTTCCCTTAGCTTGTGTAAATTGAGAATTATTCTTGCAACGCAGCAACTTTCATCCATCGCCTAGCTGTGCCCATGCTCCGGAAATCTGTTACCAGAACAGAACGAGCTAAGCCCATTCCGTACAATTTTGATCACCGCCTTAAGCATTATATTGGCAGCAACAGCAATAATGCCATTTCCATTCACGTTTTCGCCTGTACTGGTGGTTTGTGTTTATGCAAGATAGGCCAAAATCCCAACCACAGAGCATAGCAAGTGCGATCCTCCCCGTTGGCCATCGGAACGGAACAGCATCTTTAGGCATGCGACGACCTATAAATTGATATGCTAATGCGAGCCAATAATAATAAGGCAGGCAATCATAATCTGTCTCTCACTCGATTCGCCAAAGTGCCATCTCTTCTCGTGAGACGCACACGGTGGGTAAATCATGCCGCGAATGGGGTTGGGGGTTCCGCAGGAAGCTTCTGATCCTGCCTGGCCTCGTCGGAAGTGTAAGCCCAGAGCAGCGGTGGTTGCTGTGGGCCTTTAAACTATCATCTTCTTGCCCTCGTTCAACGTTCAACGACGACGACGATGATGATGGGGCATGTGTTGAATCATTATAGAGCGATAAAGCCACTAGTCAGTGCGGTGCAGTTTAAAGAACGACCCTGACGAATGGAGCATACACGTGTGGTTCAGTCTGAAGGTATGCGACGTATGCAACCCACGGCAGAAACTAACGGAAAAGTGGAAAACTCGCCGTAAGCACAATTTTTAATGTACCTCCGCCCGGGACGACAGGACACGTCCCACATGTGTGCTTTTAAGGGAGTGCTTCCTGTTCCCGATGCAGGATGCGTTGCACCGGAACACTCTCTACCTATACACAAGGCCGTGCGCTCGTGCATGCTATACTACGGCGCGTTGGTTGATGTCGAACGTGGTCGTTGATAGAATTTAATCTAATGAATGTTATTCCAATTTATCGCTCCATTTGCCATTCGGTGTCAGAAAGATGGATGACTGGATTGGGCGAGGAGATGAAATGCAAAAGGGGTCGAAAGCTTAAAAGCTTCCAGGAACTTATCCTACGTCGGGTCAGAGTGGCGCCCGTTGCGGAAATTGATGCCACTGTCGTTGATTGATGCGAGTCAGGTGGTAATAGATACCACCCGAAATAAGTGCAATGTCGGATACCATTCAAGTGATAATGGCGAGGTAATGGACTGATTGATTGCCGGCATTATCTACAAATCCTGTTAAGATGAAGTGTCACCTGATTGACAACAGAAACTGTATTCGCAGAAGAGAGAACTTTTTTGAAGTGCAGAACAGATAATTGTTCAGAACAGAGACACAATGAACCGTTTTTGTGACATATGTATAAATGCCTTCCTTGCCTTCCTCGGGTTCTAAATGCACGCTTAAGTTGTAGAATCACTATCTAGGGTAAAATTAAGAAATATGCTGTTTGTCCGAAGATGGGTCAAGTTTCAGATCTGTTAATAATTTTATTCGATAATATCTATTATACTTATATGTTCTTCTTTTAGAATTTGACACATATATTAAGCTTTTATTATTACAATTCGTTTGACCTAAACAGTTTATGATTTGTCCACGAGTTTTTAATTGATTGGTCAATTGAAAAAAGTCTTCAAAACAGCTGCAGTTAATCACAATCATGGCTATTTTCTACCCACTTCTAAAACCTTGAAACTGCCCCTGTACGTCATTTCAGCCAGTAATCATATTGATCCCAACGGATACATCTAAACTAGATCCATCAACTACCCCAGCTATGTGAATATCTGAATTTCTACGTCAAATCATCAGCCAAACCACATCCCTGCAATGGCTCACAGCCACAACGGAACAGTTTTAGAAATCCTGTTAAAAAATTCAGGTCAGTCGACCTTGGCCAATCTGGCCAGCACATCGCATCGCTTTGGCACTCGTTGTCTATCTGATTGACGTAATTTGTATTCACTGCACAACTGTGCTCGAAATGCCAAATATAAGACCCAAATTGAATATGTGTACGTACGATCCAATCGCATCGGAAAAATTCTACCAGCATCCAATCATCCAACCAGCTAGCACCGATGTCGCCGAACGACATGTGACGAAATAAATATTCATAATTCACGGACATCAACATACCGCGTTTCAGCATGGGCACACTGCAGTCCGCACACACAGCTCTAGAATAAAATTAGGAGCCCCGACATGACGTGTTGACTAAACCGAAAAACCTAAATTTCAACCGACAATCAACTGGATGTTATCGGTGGCGGTGCAACGGAGGAAGGCTCTCGGAACTAGGGAGGAATTGCATCACAATCGATTAGCATTGTACCGAAGCCAAATCAAACTAGAGTCCCGGAAATTCTCCCGACACAGACCGACGGCGCAGAGACCTATCATTCCAAAAAAAATTGTCGTTCCATATAACGTTCCGTGGAACTGGACGTTCGAAGGAAGCTAAATTCGTAGGCTAAAATTTGTGCGGTATGCGATATGTTCCTTCCAAAGCAGTGTTTCTCAACATACTCATATTGTATACCGTACCGACTTAGTGACCAGATGCCATAAATACAGGGTTTTTAAAATTTTAGTCTTCCTTTATTCATGGCTTGACATCTCAATCATTCAATATATTTCATTTATTTGGCTTACATCTAAACAGATAGCTTTGAGTTAACAATTTGACGCCACAATACACGGCTCCACGCCTTCTTGTGCCTGCCGGGTCTAAAGCGAATACCATCTTTGCATGATTGCTGTTCGGCATTCTTGCGACATGTCCTGCCCTTCGTACCCTTCCGGTCTTGGGTACCTTCTGAATGCTGGGTTCGCCATAGAGCTGGGCGAGCTCGTGGTTCATCCTTCACCGCCACACACCGCCAAAGATAGTACTAGGCACTCGTGATTTGAAAACTCCGAGTGCTTGTAAGTTCTCCTCGAGTATGGTCCAAGTTTCATGTCCGTAAGGAACTACCGGTCTTATCAGCGTTTTATACATTTGGTGCAGGTGTGAATCTTTTTTGACCGCAGTTTCTTCTGGAGCCCGTAGTAGACCCGACTTCCACATATGATGTGCCTTCGTATTTCACGACTTTCAACATTGTTATCAGCCGTTAGCAAGGATCCAAGGTAGACAAATTCGTCAGGTATTTCCGTATATCGTAACACTGCTTCCCAGGCGGGCCCTGTCGCGCTCGGTTCCGCCCACAAGCATGTACTTTGTCTTCGATGCAGTCATACTTCATCCCAACTTTTGTTGCTTCGCGTTTCAGGCAAGTGTACAGTTCTGCCACCTTTGCAACTGTTTGGCCGATAATGTCAATGTCATCGGCTAAACAAATAAATTGATTGGATCTGTTGAAAATCGTACCCCGGCTGTTACACCCGGCTCTCCGCATGACATATCTTGCGCAATGGTGAACAACAGGCACGAAAGTCCATCAAACTTGTCTTAGTCCCCGGCACGATTCGAACGAACAGGAACGTTCGCCCGAAATATTCACACAGTTTTGCACGCCTCCCACCGTTGTTGCTTTGATCGGTCTGGAAAGCTTTCTAAGGAAGCTGTTCTCGTCCATAATTTTCCATAGCTCTACGCGGTCTATACTGTCGTATGCCACCTTGAAATCAATGAACAGATGATGCAGTGGGACCTGGTGTTCACGGCATTTTTGAAGGTTTTGCCGTACATTCAAGATAGCCGTTATCAAGCCGGCTTGATAACTTCCCACGAACTCATTCACTATTGGTGACGGACGATGAAAGATGCTCGAAAGTTCTCGCACCACAGCTAGTCGCCTTTCTTGTTGATGGTTCATATTACCCCTTCCTTCCACTCCTCCGATAGCTGAGCAGTTTCCCATATTCTGACAATCATTTTGTGCAGGCAAGTGGTCAGCTTTTCCAGGCCCATCTTGATGAGCTCAGCTCCGATACCATCCTTACCAGCTGCTTTATTGGTATTTAGCTGTTGGATGGCATCCTTAACTTCCTAAAGGTGGGGGCTGGTTGGCTTCCATCGTCCGCTGAACTGACGTAACGCTGCCTTGACTTTCACTGCCTGTACTCTCAGTGCCATTTAAATGTTCATCGTAGTGCTGCTTCCACCTGGCGATCACCACACGTTCGTCCGTCAAGACGCTCCCATCCTTCTCTCGGCTCCCGGCACAAAGCCTTTGCGGGACGCGTTGAGCTTCTGATAGAACTTGCGTGTTTCTTGAGAACGGCACAGCTGTTCCATCCCCTTGCACTCCGCTTCTTCAAGGCGGCGTTTCTTCTTCTGAAAAAGGGTAGGTCTGCTGTCTCCGCTTCCGTCTATAACATTCCACGTTCTGCCGGGTACCTTGCAGCAGCGCGACAGCCCGCGCTGCGTCCTTTCCCTCCAGAATCTGTCTGCACTCTTCGTCGAACCAATCGTTCCGTCGACTTCGTTCCACATACCCGACGATGTTCTCCGCTGCGTCGGTAATGGCTGATTTAACTGTATTCCAGCAGTCCTCCCAGCAGACGGGCCTCAACGAGCTCACCTTCTTCCGGCAATGCTGCCTCGAGATGCTGCACGTATGCAGTTGCGACCTAAGGTTCCTTCAGTCGCTCCAGGTCGTACCGCCGTCGATACCGAACATTGTTGATGACGAATAGCTTTGGGTGTAGTTTAACCACCGACAAACTGACGTGCAACTAAAATTCACACCCTGACCGAAAATGTGAAACGGTCAATTCGAATATCCAGTGATCGTTAATGTCAAATTGATTGTGACATTTTGCGAAAGGTGATAAAGCCGAGAAGAAGAAGGTGCAATCTGCAGGAAAAATTACCAGCTGTTCGATGTAAACATAACGTGCACTCTCAAAATATTTCACTCAATGGTCGATGCGAATAATTTCAACATTCTAAAAATGTCTCAACTTAATGTAAATTTACACTAAATCTTCATACATCGCAGATAATTTTGATTATTTTTGACGTCAAATCAATTAAAGTATTTAAATGATCCATTTGCATAGTGAACGTCAATGGAATTGTAAAAGTCAGTTGGAGATTACTTACTCAGAAATGAGTAAAGTGTTTTAGTTGTTAGGGGTTTTCTTGCACACACATACATTGAACAGACGATGTGTAAATCATCATTAGGGTCTCGCCGACATTTCTCACCAACACAAACGCGGGTTCGTGGTTGCAAACAATCCCATTTAATTTTGCCGTGACAGCTGCTCGTGGTTGCAAACAAACCGAGTAAAAGTGTGAGTGAAACGTGCGTGTACGTACACGATCGCTGAAAGCCTAATGCAGATGGAGTTAGTGGTTGGAAAATGATTACAGCGGTTAAAAAAAAGAGTTCGGGTCTGTTCAAATATTACGTAACGCAGTAGGGGGTGTGGGTTGTTTAATTTTGGTTACGATTTGTTACGCAAAATATATGGGGAGGGGGTCCTCCTAGATTTTGTTACGCGTAACAAATTATGTGCATAGAGATAAAATATCTATAAAATTAAAAAAAAAAATTTATTATCTTTAAAACAACATACAATGTACAATACATAATAATTATTATATCGTGTTTAAAATTTAACCAAAAACAAGATTTATTTTTTCATAAGGGAGCATCCATAAATTACGTAACGCTTAGAGGGGGGAGGGGGGGTTATCTGAAGTGTGACGGTTCGTACAAAAATTTCAGAAGCTTCATAGAAAAAGTGTGACATAGGGGGGAGGGGGGCTTGAAATTGGCCAATTTTTGCGTTACGTAATTAATGGATCTTCCCTAAAACTGTTTTTGTCACGCGTTACGCATAGGGGTGTGGGTAGTTATGAAATTTGTTACACATTGTAACGAGGGGGTGGGGGGTTCTTTAAAACAACATTTTTCGCGTTACGTAATATTTGAACAGACCCTTCACTTGTATGGGCATGCACGTCAGTTTGTCGGTGGTTTAACCATTACCAGATAGTGGTCATAGTCGATGTTAGCGCCACGATATGTCCTGACATCGATTAAACTGAATATAAATCGCGATTTTAGCCCGAAAAATGTATCAAAAATTCGATCGCGGAGCGAATGTAAACAAGGGAACCGGTAGCAGTAAATAAATATTTAGGGTGGCTCAAAAATGGATTTTGCTCCGCCACGGTCAGTTGGTTTTGTCTCATTTTCTGGGTGTCCTCCGAATATTTCGGCTGCATTGGATAGTGGCTGACAGGGCGTTTTAGGTTTGTATGAGGGTTGGTATGTGGAGGTTGAATTTTTCATTGAGCTTATTGTGGTGCTTCTTTATTGGGCACTGGCGACGCGACGGGAGAGCCCATATGGCGGTGTATTGTCAACAGCTTTCACTCAACCGGGTGCACCAATACAACTGTACTTCAACTATCAAAACCATATGGGTGGAACTGGGCGGATTAAACAAGCAGAAGGGTTAACACGAAACTGACCGTTCCTTCAATTAAAATGCGAGTCGAATTTTGTATGTAGTTCTATATGAAGGTAATCTGGCACTGTTGTCTAGAATCATTCCTGGTGGAACTTCCGGACGACTTTCTTCCTGGCGGAGTTTGTGGAAAGTTGTAGGAATTCTGGGGTGACATTGCGCATCTCGAATCGAATCACTCGATTCGTACGTTTTTGCATTCGTTTCGTAAAAATTGCGGCATTATGTATTTCGTTCGACTTCATTCAGTCGCAGTACAAGATTTCGAATGGTGCTGTACTAGCTCAATCGAGTATGTTCTGTCAAACGAAATGTAAACAGAGAGAATAAGAGATAGCTGTCTCCGTGTTTATCATGCCGCCCGCTGGAGAGACAACCTTCAGCGCATTGCGAATGTGAGTAAACAAAGAGAATAAGAGTAATTTCATCTGCGTGTAGCATGTTGCCTGTTGGAAAGGCATCCTCCATGGCATGAATTGGCAGTTAATTTATCAACAAGCAAATCGTGCTCAGTGACTATAAAAGCAATATTATTTATTGAGCAGTTGAAACCGATTAAAACATTATGCCGATACGACATGTTTTATAAATTGAGATATAGTTACGACACAAATTATAAGTTATAATAAATTATAAGCAATTCTCGGCCGTACGAAAACCATTTTGTTTTTGTTAAATGTCTTGGCTGTGCATGGCTTTTCTAAAGCATTTGTTTAGTTTGATTGCTCTAATTGTAATCAAGTGTCGGTCTTCCACTGTGATTAGTCGTCTGAATACACGCGACCGCATGCGTAGAGCAATCAAACTCATCAAATGCTTTAGCATTTATTTTATTTATTCGAGTTTATGCCACATATCCAATTTTGAGCTAAATAATTTAAAGCTAAAAAAGGATTCGATAATAAATTACTTTGATGTGTCCATGTGTTTTAGTTAGATGCACTTGGGTCATCTCTTGCGCGTTTTTTTTTTATTTAACTCAACTATTTTTACGTAGATTTTGGAATATATACGTTTTTACGCAGATTTTCTCCATAGATTTTTCACGCGGTTTATCGAAATTGTCAAGAAATCAAAAAAAATGATTTAAGTTGAAGTCGTTTTTACGAGGATTTCGGGATAATTAGAGATTGCATATTGTCTGGAAACTATAAAAGTAGGTATACTAATGACATTCTTTCCTTCAAGATACAATAATGAAACATTTATACTCTTCCTGTAGAGAAATAATAACAAATATAATGAAAAACTTTCAGCAAGAAATGACTCTCGAACAACATTCGAAAGCTATAAAGGTGACGAGTGATTTTCATTCGACTTGAGTCGTTTTTCAGTGTGCTATCGAGTCTCCATAATGTCAAAACATCTCGTTATTCTTGTACCTCCTCGAGCATACTCGAACGATGAGTCGTTTTCGAGATCGAATCGAAAGCCGTAATGCCAAACATGTTCGACTCGATAGAATTACGTTCGAATCGAGATGCACAATGCCACCCCTGGTTATAACTCTTGAGTAATATTTTGAGCTACTTATGTAGGATTTTCAGGAGGATTTCTGTGTAGATCCGAAACTCCGAGTACTCCGCAGAATTTTCAGGAGAAACTTCTGGAAGATTTTAAAGAGAATTTTCTTGGATGAATTTGCAGACGATTTCCAGGACAAACTGCTTTTTGGGCATTGTTCACCCGGACTGTAAATTCATTACAATATTTGAAAATTAGTTTTTTTAATTATTTTTTTTTGTTGCAATTATGTTGGACTAGTTTATTTGTGGACGCAGTAGCGCCCATGGCAAGTGTTTTTGTATTGAACATAATCGATTTATTAATTCAGGCAATAAAAAAAACAAAATTTTCAACGTCTGTTGTCTGTGATTTTTTTCATCAAATGCTGTGTCTGGTTGTCTAAGGTTGTCACTGGTTTTGTTTTCTGCATCTGATAGTAAAAAAGAATTGAAGTGTCGAATATTTTATTTCTTGTGAGAAATTCCCCGCGTGCTGCGTCTGGTTGGCTAGTCACCGGACAGACAAACAGGGCTATTATATATAGTATAATATAATTATGCTTCGAAACTATAAAAAATGTCACCGCAGCTTGTGGTAGCTCCGAAGTTCTTCGGAATTTCCGCGACAAAGTCGTCAGAATGTTCACGAGTAATTCTTCGCTATTTACACGGTAAGTTTTTTTTATAGTGCTACGAGGATTTTTTTTTTTTGAGATTTTAAACGTAACTTCTTTGAAATTCCCCGTTATAAGAGGGAATTCTTTGGTAGTTTCACGGGGAATTCTTCGGAATTCCTACGAAGAGATATGCGGAGGGTTGATTTAAAATTCTTCGAGATTGTTATTAGATAGATTTTTTCTGGAAATCCCCAAGCATTTCTTTTGCATATTTCGAATAATTTACCCTTGAAAAATCCCAGCGAATTTTTATTGGAATTTCCAAAGATTTTTTATTGAAAATAAAAAAAATATCTTCAACCCATTTTTTTTTTGGTTTTATTACGCTTTTAAAGACCATGATTTACGCTTCAAAATACTTTCAAAGTAGTAACAAAATTTGTTGAATTTAGAAACAATGTCCATTGATGGATGTGTGAGGGTGAGATTTTTAGAAATTGGACAATCCACTTCCAGCGTGTGCATTGATGACAGATAAAAAAATATCATCCGTATAACGGTTCGGTTGCCTAGTTGACTAGTGAATAGCAGGCCATGACGTTGTCTCTTTTTCCTCGTCCGTGCCGCACGGAGTTGTACGCTCGACAAGACAGCCCACAAGCGATCAAACCAACAACGGATAGCTCATTCGGCGGAATTAGGCCGCTCATTTTGCGATCCTGCCATGTTGTTGCTGTTGCTGCTTTCCAAATCAATATCTTCCACATAACGTACATATTCACATATGAGTTTTCATAACATTGTAAATTAACGTCCAAGTCGGGTGGTCTAATCCCCGGAAAAAGGCAATTAACTTTGATTGAACTATCCTGACTAATTTTCAGCCAAATCTATGGAGATTGAGAGGTGCATCAAATAAGATTTGTAATTATTTAGCCTTTCGCATAGATATGTCATCTGAATGCATCCATTTTACACCACACAATAGAAGCATTAGCCGTTAATAGCTTCTTTAGACTATTATCTACCACTTTGTCATTGATTCTAGGATGTTCAGAGTGCCTATTCTATGACTTTTTAGTAGATTTAGCTGAACAAATGCCTAAAAACCAGAAAAATAATTTTAGGTATTTGGGGGGTAGTATATGTAAATTTTCAATATGTGCCCAATTTTGCTGCGAATGTTGCTAAAGTTTCATCCATACATCACTTTATTCTGAAAAATAATCTTCGGCATGTAATAATGCAGTTTTCATCAAAAACTCATATGTCAATTTCCATAAGACTTTACTTCTACTCGGCGCCTCGATCCGTGGACCTCTTGATCTTCAGGTCCTGGTACTACCACATAGCCCAATCTAGATACATACCAGTGGGTTGAGCTTATTGAATGACTTTGCTCACAAATCATACTCAACTTTTCTTTAGCATGGGGGTATGGTGTAGCTTGACTACCCCATTCAAATGTTGAGTTTTTCATGGAAACTGCATTATTACATGCCGAAGATTATGTTTTAGAATAAAGTGATGTATGGACGAAATTTCCGCAGCACAAGCAAATGAACGGAAAAATTGAATTGGGCACATAGGTATTAAAAATTTATACTACCTCCAGAAGCACCACATTTTTTTGGTTTTTAGGCATTTGTTCAGCTAAATCTACTAAAAGTCATAGAGTAGGCACTCTGAACATCCTAGCATCAGTGACAAAGTGGTAGATAATACATAGTCTAAAGCAGCTATTAACGGCTAATGCTTCTATTATGTGGAGTAAAATTGATGCATCCAGACGACATTTGTATGATAAAGTCTGAAAAATCACAAATCTTGTTTGATGCACCTCTAAATCTCCTTTGGATTTGGCTGAAAATTGGTAAGGATACTCCATTTAAGATATCAATTGAAATACAAGGGTGGCACTTTAAATCTGGAATACTTTTGAAAATGGTGAACAGATCTAGTATCCATGCCTATCTGACGTCTCATGCGCAGTAGTCACGCTCAACATTCCAAACGTTCCTATCAGGATACCACAGTCACTAGGTAAATAAGATCCAAAATTTCAAAGGATTTCCTGATGGAAATATGTAAAATTTCTGGTATGGAAATTGAATGAAAATTGTAATAAAAAATTATGGAAACTCAGAGGAATCTTGAACAAAGTTTCTACAGAAATTGAAAAAAATATCGTTTTTTGTAGAATTGAATTGTTATAAAAATCCCAGGGCAATTCAGGATAATTATACGGATGAAATCAGAACATATTTTTGGTAAATCAATATAAAAATATTCCGTGGAAATACAGTAGAATAGCAAGGTGTTACTGTTAGATCAGATATATGATGCATCTAACACAATTTGACGGAAACCATAAATAGAACAATAGTTGAAAACATTTGCAAGTGGTTTATCAACAAACCGAAATCGATCAGTCTACTTTACTTCTCTTTAAGATACACAGATATCTATGTACTAAAGAATTCAATCAATCGACTTGTTCGCAAGGATTGAGAAACACTACCCAAAAATTCCATAAATTTGTGGTACGAGACGAGTCGAACCAAACAATCAGCCCAATACATCTCCGCGTCAGCCCTCCTGACAACCCGTTCGCTGGATTCCGCTTCCGATCGAATTTTATCGGGAGCACTGTGTTTGATGATTAGTTACTCGAAACACGTACCGATGATAATTTGAATTCAAACAGAAAGCATTCCGTGCATAGCGCAGAGTTTATAAGCACCATAAAAAGCAGGAATCTGCAAAATTGTATGCTTTATGTAGGAAAGAAAGGATTTGTGATTGGTGCGCTGCCGGTTCCTGGCCTGCCTGGCTGCTCGGGCCTGGTGCACAACAAAACCAGCATACACTGTGTTCCTTATGTTGCTTTTTACGTCGACGAACTGCTAGTGCTGCCACAATTGTGGACTGGCCTGATCCAAGAACAAAGAACCGACAATGAACGATACGTTGTTGTTGGTCGTGGTCCCCGGTCGAACACGGAACGGTCGTGGTGGTACATACAAAGGCAATTCGGCTGCCTGCGCCTACAGAACGGAATAACTCTCCGCCGGACGTGCCTGGGTTATGCTCCGGGAGGGTTTCGGGGATCTGTGGGAAGGACACCATCAGATTGCGGCAGGGGTAGTGCAGCAAAAGTACGTGAAAAAGTGATTCAACCAACAGAACGGCTGCGGCCCTAACACAGAACATCGTTCATTTATGTAATCCTGAGATAAGGATTCCCACGTAGCACGGCCAAGCAGAAAATTGAACAGGACACAGAAAAAAAATGTTAAAGTTGTTAATTTTTGCGGTCACCAAGGCAAACAAAGGCAAGAGGCCTACCCGTTCAGTCGGTGGACTATTTATGCGGTGCAATGTTGTAAAGCAGCAGACCCAGCACTGAGGCTACGGCATGTGACGAAGGACAATGGGTGCCTATATTTGCATTTTACAGGTTAGGGGGTTTCGTTTGGGCCACGTGCATGCATACGTGTGGCGCTCAGTGGGTTAAACCGATCCATAGTACTACTGACCGAGATAAGACCGGACAATGTTTCCGTAAGTCTTGTGCCAAAACGACCGTAGTGCGACGAGTGACGACGACGTTGAAAAATTCGAAGCACACTGCTTTTCGGAACGGGATAAGTAATGATGGACGTGTGATAATCGGGTCATGTTCATCAGGCGTGTGACGACGAATAATGCATGAGAGTGTAGTGGCTGACAGCTCTGTCCTTCTCTGCACAAACTGGATGCATTTTGTATTCATTTGACCTTAGCACAATTGATGCCACATTAAACTATATTTAGTACCGGATGTGATTTACTGTTGAATGGTGATGAAAACCTATAGATATAGCGAGCTCATATTGATAACATTCACATTAAAACAAAGCCGTATAATCATGAAGGCAAAACACTTTTCATCTGCAATTTTTTAGCAGTACCGCTCATTACGTTCAATTAGTGTTGCAGATGCATTTTGCCTCAATAATCCGTTAAAAATTGTATCCAAATGCTAAAAATCACAGATTTGCTTGACTGTTTTTTTTTAACTTAATTTCGCCCGTTAATTTAGGTATTGTTACATTTACGGGAAGTACGACGAATAAAGAGAATACCAAAAAGGTATTTCTACCAACTGATGACCGTTGAAGAGCCAGATTTTAGTCTCTTATTTCGTCGAATTACCATCCATCTACTAGACGTGCAAATGTTCATGTCATTATAACTGCTTGAACGTTGTTGGATGAGGATATTCATTATTAGCCTCGTTACAACCATATTTAATCTCCATTAGCATATGCAGCCCGGTCGTTAAGTTCACTAACCTCATATTTTACCATATTTTCTTCCCAGAGTATGGCCGCCAGTGCAGTGACATCGGGTGCCTCTCAAGCCAGGTGTGCGTAATGTCGTACGACTCCTGTTCCCTGGGCCAACGTGAAGGAAACGAGTGTGGACGCTATCCCACCTGCAAGAAGAAGACCGACGCCGGACTAGCCGCAGGTCCTAGTGGTAATTATTGTAGCGTAGCACCAGAACATATTACACGCGTCCCTACCTATTATGGTCAACATACATACATCAGACAGACCAGACACGGCAGGAAAATACACCCAACTATGACTAGTACAGAAATTTCCCCAATAGTGCGGTTATCTTGAATAGATGTTCCACAAAATAACATAGAGATCACAACAAAATTTAATCCTAAAGGATTTCCACCAAATAGTTCCGGATTGGAAAATAGAAACGAATTTCTTCATCATATGAATAAATTTAATGTACCCATCAGAGACGTTGTACATACAGAAATATGCGGAGAGAATAGAAACGGCCAACAAACAAAAAATCCTGTTAGATTGGCAACATACAAATTTGTGTCAACTTAAATAACTCTAAGTGAAAGCTGTTATTTATTCAATCAAACCCAAAACCAATCCATATCCAATCAAAATCCAATCCAAATCTAATCCAAACTTCTCCAAATTCAATCCACATCCAATTCAAATATTCCAAATCTAATTCAAAATCAATCCAGATGCTATCCAAATCCAATCCGATTTCAATCTTAATCCAATACAAATCTTATAAAAATCAATTCCAATCCAAATTTAATCCAAATCTAATTCAAATCCATACAATTTAAATTCAATCTCATTTCAAACTTTTTCAATCTAAATCAATTTCAATCCAAATCTTATGCAATTAAATCCACACCCTTTCTAAATCCAATGCAAATCTATTCTAAATTAAATCTAAATCCAATGCAAATCTATTCCAAATTAACCTTTCCGTCCCCAACGTCTGTTTTAAGGGCTTTCAAAAATCCAAACTGCTGTAAAAACCGCATTTCTTGACCGATTCTTTCGCAACAAGTTGCATTCCATCCGGATGGATCCCAATTTTTGGTTTATACTAGTTTCAAGGCTATTCACAGTACGGTTCCAGAATTATTCCAGATTCCGTTGGGGTCAGTTGTCCCCGGAATAAGTGGCCATTTACAATTTTAAGTCAAAACAGGTCGTGCGACACCTCAAACTTCATGATTTCACAAAGCAATGATGCAAATGATATTTTTGAGGTTCCTGGCCCACTCGGACTCAATCTGGCCACATCGGTCACAATCCGGGGACCAACGGAATGGCCATTTTCTAAATTGATTCAAAATTGGTCGTGCGGCACCTCAAACTTCATGATTTTACAAAGCAATGATGGGAATGATATTTCTAGGGTTCCTGGCCCACTCGGATTCAATCCGGCCACATCGGTCGCAATCCGGGGACCTACGGAGTGGCCATTTTCTAAATTGATTCGAAATAGGTCGTGCGACACTTCAAACTTCATGATTTTACAAAGCAATGATGAGAATGATGTTTTTAGGGTTCCTGGCCCACTCGAATCCATTCCGGCCACAATCCGGAGGACCTACGGAATGGCCATTATCTAAATTGATTCAAAATAGGTCGTGCGACACCTCAAACTTCATGATTTCACAAAGCAATGATGAGAATGATATTTTTAGGGTTCCTGGCCCACTCGGATACAATCCGGCCACATCGATCACAATCCGAGGACCAACGGAATGGCCATTTTCTAAATTGATTCAAAATAGGTCGTGCGACACCTCAAACTTCATGATTTCACAAAGCAATGATGAGAATGATATTTTTAGGGTTCCTGGCCCACTCGGATTCAATTCCGACCACATCGGTCACAATCACGGGACCCAGGAATTCCACCGAAAATGTATGCTGAAATTATACCGTAAATGAAATCAACAATGGAATTTTCGGAGGAATTCCTAGATTAATTCCCAAAGAAATCCTGATAGAATTCCGGTGGAAACTTCAAGATTGCTACTGGGACATCCTCCAGGAGTTTTTCTGAAAATTCCTCCTGGAGTTTCTCCGAGAATTCCACCGGCAGTTCCTCAAAGAGTTCCTGCAGGATTTTCTCCGAGAATTATTCCGGTAGTTCTATCGGCAGATCCTCTTCCGGGAATTTCTCCAGAATTTCTTCCGGGAATTCATTCAAGCTTTCTTTATGGAATCCATTTAGGCTTCTTCTGGAATTTATATAGAAAATCCTCCAGAAGCTCCACCAAGATTTTCTCTGGGAGCTCCTCCGGGAGGTCCTCTGATGATGATGATGATCCAGCTCAGCTACATGCCCCTAGAAAGGTTTCAGCTAGACGAGATTTGTGTATAAGATGAATTATCCAAGAATTTTTTCGAGCATTCTTCTGGTAGTTTCACTGGCAGTTCCTTTTCATTTGAAAATTCTCCCTGGAGTTTTTTCAGAAATTCCTCCGGAAGTTATTTCAATAATGCCTCCGGGAGTTCCACCAGTAGCTCTTCCAGGAAATCATTTAGTCCTTCTTCAGAAATTCAGCTGGAAATTCCTCCGATAGTTCTTCCAATAGTTTCTCTGGGAGTCCCTCTAGGAATTCTGCTAGGAGTTCCTCCTGAAATTCCTCCGGGAGCTCTTTCGGCAGTTACTACGAGAATTCCTCCGGGAGATCCACCGGCAGTTTCTATGAGCATTCCTCCGGAAGTTTCTACGGCAGTTCCCCCGAGTGTTCCTCTAAGAAGGAACTCCTGGAGTAATTTCCGGAGGAGCTCCTGGAGGAATTTCTGGAGGAATTTCCGGAGAAATTATCAGAGAATTTTTCGGAGAAACTTCCGGTGGAACTTCTGGAGGAATTTCTTAAAGAACTACAGGAAGAATTTCTAGAGTAACTCTCGTAAGAACTCTTGGATGAACTTCCAAATGGACTTCCGTAAGAATTCCAGGAGGAACTCCTGAAAGAGTTCTCAAAAGATCTCCCAGAGCAGCTCCCAGAGAAATTCTCCGAGGAACTTCTGGAGGATTTTGTAGATAAATTCTCAAAAAAATTTCTAGAGGAACTTTCGAAATCCCATTTCCCGTGAAATTCCTGCCATATATCCTCCTGGATTTCCCTGTGAAGTTCTTGGAGGGATTCCCAGAGGAACTCTTGGAAAAACTCCTGGAGGAGATCCCACAAGCACTTCCGGAAAAATTCTCACAAGGAAGTCCTGAACTAATTCTTGGAGAAGTTCATGAAGGAATTTCTGGATAAATATCTGAAGGAATTCCCGGAAAAATACCAGGAGAAATTATTGCAGAAATTCCCAGATGAAATGCTGAAAAAATTATCGGATGAATTTCCGGAGATAGTTCTGAAGAAATACTTGGAAGAACTCTTGAAAGATATCTTGGAGGAACTCTCAAATTAATATCCGAATGAAATTCTGGAGTGAATTTCTAGTGAAGTCCGGAAAGCATTCCAGGACAATTCCGCGGAAAAATTTCGGGAGAAATTCCTGAAGGTATTCCTGGAGAAGTACCTGAAGCAATTCCCGGGAAAATACCTGGAAGAATTTCCGAGGAAATATATGGACGAATTCCTGGATAAATTTCTAAAGAAATTTTTAGATGAATTCTTGAAGGATATTTTGAAGTAATAGCGGAAAGAATTCCAGAATGAAATCCTAGAGGATTTCGCTATTAAATTTATGGAGGTATTACAGGAAAAACTCCTGAAAGTTATCCTGGAGGAATTAAAGGAAGAGTTCCTGGAGGAATGCCCGGAGAAGTTCCTAGAAGAATTTCCGAAGGAATTTGTGAAACTGTGAAGCGAAATCGGAGGATTTCCGTCATAAAATTCTGAAGAAACTCATAGCGGAATTTTGGAAGGAAATTCCGTTTGTATTCTTGAAGGAACTCTCGAATGTATTCCTGAAGGAAATGCCGAAGGTTTTTTTAGCAAGAATAGCCAAAGAAATGTCTAGAAGGAAAAATTGGAGAAGAAAAAACATCTTCAAGGAATTTCCTCATGAATTTCCTAAAAAACAAATTTAGTGAGGGGTTTATAGATAAGGAGAAATTACAATTGCATGAGAAGGATTTTCGAACGATTTTCAAAGGAATTTGTAGATTACTTTCCGGAGGAAAATAGAAGTTCCCAGGGGAGCTTCTAGAAGGATTCCAAGGAGAATTCTTGAGCCCGAAACTTTTCGAGTTGTTTTGCCCCAACCTGCCCACTCTGGCTACGCCCTTGTATCATTCCCATCATTGCTTTGTAAAATCATGAAGTTTGAGGTGTCACATGACCTATTTTGAATTAATTTAGAAAATGGCCATCCCGTAGGTCCCCGGATTGTGACCGATGTGGCCAGATTGAATCCGAGTGGCCCAGGAACCCTAAAAATATCATTCTCATCATTGCTTTGTAAAATCATGAAGTTTGAGGTGTCGCACGACCAATTTTGAATCAATTTAGAAAATGGCCATTCCGTTGGTCCCCGGATTGTGACCGATGTGGCCGGAATGAATCCGAGTGGGTCAGGAACCATAAAAATATCATTCTCATCATTGCTTTGTGAAATCATGAAGTTTGAGGTGTCGCACAACCTATTTTGAATCAATTTAGAAAATGGCCATTCCGTAGGTCCTCCGGATTGTGGCCGGAATGGATTCGAGTGGGCCAGGAACCCTAAAAATATCATTCTCATCATTGCTTTGTAAAATCATGAAGTTTGAGGTGTCGCACGACCTATTTTGAATCAATTTAGAAAATGGCCATTCCGTTGGTCCCCGGATTGTGACCGATGTGGCCGGATTGAATCCGAGTGGGCCAGGAACCCCAAAAATATCATTCCCATAATTGCTTTGTAAAATCATGAAGTTTGAGGTGTCGCACGACCTATTTTGAATCAATTTTGAAAATGGCCATTCCGTAGGTCCCCGGATTGTGACCGATGTGGCCGGATTGAATCCGAGTGGGCCAGGAACCCTAAAAATATCATTCTCATCATTGCTTTGTGAAATCACGAAGTTTGAGGTGTCGCACGACCTATTTTGAATCAATTTAGAAAATGGCCATTCCGTTGGTCCTCGGATTGGGACCGATGTGGCCGGATTGAATCCGAGTGGGCCAGGAACCCTAAAAATATCATTCCCACTATTCCTTTGTGAAATCATGAAGTTTGAGGTGTCGCGCGACCAATTTTGAATCAATTTAGAAAATGGCCATTCCGTAGGTCCCCGGATTGTGACCGATGTGGCCAGATTGAGTCCGAGTGGGCCAGGAACCCCAAAAATATCATTCGCATCATTGCTTTGTGAAATCATGAAGTTTGAGGTGTCGCACGACCTGTTTTGACTTAAAATTGTAAATGGCCACTTATTCCGGGGACAACTGACCCCAACGGAATCTGGAATAATTCTGGAACCGTACTGTGGATAGCCTCGAAACTAGTATAAATCAAAAATTGGGATCCATCCGGATGGAATGCAACTTGTTGCGAAAGAATCGGTCAAGAAATGCGATTTTTACAGCAGTTTAGATTTTTGAAAGCCCTTAAAAACAGACGTTGGGGACGGAAAGGTTAAATCTAAATCCAATTCATATCCAATCCAAATCCAATCCAAATCCAATCCACATCCAATCCAAAACCAATCCAAATCCAATCCAAATCCAATCCAAATCCAATCCAAATCCAATCCAAATCCAATCCAAATCCAATCCAAATCCAATCCAAATCCAATCCAAAACCAATCCAAATCCAATCCAAATCCAATCCAATCCAATCCAAATCCAATCTAAATCCAATCCAAATCCAATCCAAATCCAATCCAAATCCAATCCAAATACAATCCACGTTCAATCCACGTTCAATCCAAATCCAATTCAAATCCAATCAAAATCCAATCCAAATCCAATCCACATCCAATCCACATCCAATCCAAATCCAATTCAAATCCAATTCAAATCTAAATCCAAATCCAATCCAAACCAATCCAAACCAATCCAAACCAATCCAAACCAATCCAAACCAATCCAAACCAATCCAATCCCATCCAAACCAACCAATCCAATCCAAACCAATCCACACCCAATCCACATCCAATCCAAACCAATCCAAACCAATCCAAACCAATCCAAACCAATCCAAACCAATCCAAACCAACCAAACCAATCCAAACCAATCCAAACCAATCCAAACCAATCCAAACCAATCCAAACCAATCCAAACCAATCCAAACCAATCCAACCAATCCAACCAATCCAAACCAATCCAAACCAATCCAAACCAATCCAAACCAACCAACCCAAACCAACCCAATCCAATCCAAACCAATCCAAACCAACCAAACCAATCCAAACCAACCAAACCAATCCAAACCAATCCAAACCAACCAAACCAATCCAAACCAACCAATCCAATCCAAACCAATCCAAACCAATCCACATCCAATCCAAACCAATCCACATCCAATCCAAACCAATCCAAACCAATCCAAACACAACCCACGTTCAATCCACGTTCAATCCAAACCAACCAAACCAATCAAACCAATCAAAACCAATCCAAACCAATCCAACATCCAATCCAAACCAATCCAAACCAATCCAAACCAACCAAACCAATTCAAACCAAACCAATCCAAACCAATCCAAACCAATCCAAACCAAACCAATCCAATCCAAACCAATCCAAACCCATCCAAACCAATCCAATCCAAACCAATCCAATCCAAAACCAAGCCAAATCCAATCCAAACCAATCCAAACCAATCCAAACCAATCCAAACCAATCCAAACCAATCCAAACCAATCCAAACCAATCCAAACCAATCCAACCAATCCAAACCAATCCAAACCAATCCAAACCAATCCAAACCAATCCAAACCAATCCAAACCAATCCAAACCAATCCAAACACAACCAAACCAATCCAAACCAATCCAAACCAATCCAAACCAACCAAACCAAACCAAACCAAACCAACCAAACCAATCCAAACCAATCCAAACCAATCCAAACCAATCCAAACCAATCCAAACCAACCAAACCAATCCAAACCAACCAAACCAACCAAACCAATCCAAACCAACCAATCCAAACCAATCCAAACCAAACCAATCCAAACCAATCCAAACCAATCCAAACCAATCCAAACCAACCAAACCAATCCAAACCAAACCAACCAAACCAACCAAACCAACCAATCCAAACCAATCCAAACCAATCCAAACCAATCCAAACCAACCAAACCAATCCAAACCAATCCAAACCAATCCAAACCAATCCAAACCAATCCCAAACCAATCCAAACCAACCAAACCAATCCAAACCAATCCAAACCAATCCAAACCAATCCAAACCAATCCAAACCAATCCAAACCAATCCAAACCAATCCAAACCAATCCAAACCAATCCAAACCAATCCAAACCAACCAAACCAATCCAAACCAATCCAAACCAATCCAAACCAACCAAACCAATCCAAACCAATCCAAACTAATCCAAACCAATCCAAACCACCCAACCAAACCAAACCAATCCAAACCAATCCAACCAATCCAAACCAATCCAAACCAATCCAAACCAATCCAAACCAATCCAATCAAACCAACCAAATCCAAACCAAACCAAACCAAACCAACCAAACCAATCCAAACGCAATCCAACCAATCCAAACCAATCCAAACCAATCCAATCCAAACCAACCAAACCAATCCAAACCAATCCAAACCAAACCAAACCAAACCACATCCAATCCAAATCAAACCAATCCAAACCAACCAAATCTAAACCAATCCAAACCAATCCACATCCAATCCAACCAAACCAATCCAAATCAACCAAACCAATCCAAACCAATCCAAACCAATCCAAACCAATCCAAACCAATCCAAACCAATCCAAACCAATCCAAACACAAACCAATTCCAGTCCATATCCATTCCAAACCAACCACATTTAATCCAAACCAATCCAAACCAATCCACATCCAATCCAAACCAACCAACCAATCCAAACCAATCCAAACCAATCCAATCCAAACCAACCCAAACCAATCCAATCAAAATCCAATCCAAACCAATCAAACCAATCCAAACCAATCCAAACCAATCCAAACCAATCTAAACCAACCAAACACAACCAAACCAATCCAACCAATCCAAACCAATCCAAACCAATCCAAACCAATCCAAACCAATCCAAACCAATCCAAACCAATCCAAACCAATCCAAACACAATCCAAACCAATCCAAACCAATCCAAACCAATCCAAACCAATCCAAACCAATCCAAACCAATCCAAATCAAACCAATCCAAATCCAAACCAATCCACATCCACATCCAATCCAAATCAAATCCAACCAATCCAAACCAATTCCAAACCAATCCAACCAATCCAAACCAATCCAAAACAAACCAAAACCAACCACACCAAACCAAACCAACCAAACCAAACCAATCCAAACCAATCCAAACCAATCCAAACCAATCCAAACCAATCCAAACCAATCCAAACCAATCCAAACCAACCAAACCCAATCACATCCCATCCAAACCAAACCAACCAAACCAATCCAAACCAATCTAAACCACCCAATCCAAACCAACCAATCCAAACCAATCCAAATCCAATCCAAACCAATCCAAACCAATCCAAACCAACCAAACCAAACCAAACCAATCCAAACCAATCCAAACGCAATCCAAATCTAATCCACCCAATCCAAACCAATCCAATCCAAACCAATCCAAACCAATCCAAACCAATCCAAACCAAACCAAACCAATTCAAACCAAACCAATCCATATCCAATCCAAATCAAACCAATCCAAACCAATCCAAATCTAAACCAATCCAAACCAATCCACATCCAATCCAAATCAATCCAACCAATCCAAACCAATCCAAACCAATCCAAACCAATCAAAACCAATCCAAATCCAATCCAAACACAAACCAATTCCAGTCCATATCCATCCCAAACCAATCCACATTTAATCCAAACCAATCCAAACCAATCCAAACCAATCCACATCCAATCCAAACCAATCCAAACCAATCCAAACCAACCCAAACCAATCCAAACCAATCCAAACCAACCAAACCAATCCAAACCAAACCAAACCAATCCAAACCAATCCAAACGCAATCCAACCAATCCAATCCAACCAAACCAATCCAATCCAACCAATCCAAACCAATCCAACCAATCCAAACCAATCCAAACCAAACCAAACCAATCCAAACCAAACCAATCCACATCCAATCCAAATCAAACCAATCCAAACCAATTCAAATCTAAACCAATCCAAACCAATCCATATCCAATCCAAACCAATCCAAACTAACCAAACCAATCCAACCAATCCAAACCAATCCAAACCAACCAAAACCAATCCAAACCAATCCAAACACAAACCAATTCCCAGTCCATATCCATTCCAAACCAATCCACACTTAATCCAAACCAATCCAAACCAATCCAAACCAATCCACATCCAATCCAAATCCAATCCAAACCAATCCAAACCAACCCCAAACCAATCCAATCAAAACCAATCCAAATCCAATCAAAACCAATCCAATCCAAACCAATCCAAACCAATCCAAACCAATCCAAACCAATCCAAACCAATCCAAACCAATCCAAATCCAACCAAACCAATCCAAACCAATCCAAACCAACCAAACCAATCCAAACCAATCCAACCAATCCAAACCAAACCAACCAAACCAATCCAAACCAATCCAAACCAATCCAAACCAATCCAAACCAATCCAAACCAACCAAACCAAACCAATCCAACCAACCCAAAATCATATCCCATCCAAATCCAATCCAAACCAAATCCAACTCCCAACCAATCCAAACCACCCAACCAACCAAACCAATCCAAACCAATCCAAATCCAATCCAAACCAATCCAAACCAATCCAAACCAATCCAATCAAAACCAATCCAATCCAAACCAATCCAAACCAATCCAAACCAAACCAAATCCAATCCAAACCAATCCAAAACGCAATCCAAATCTAATCCAAACCAATCCAAATCCAATCCAATCCAAACCAATCCAAATCTAATCCAAACCAATCCAAACCAATCCAACCAATCCAAACCAACCAAACCAATCCAAACCCAAACCAATCCACATATCCAATCCAAATCAAATCCAATCCAAACCAATTCAAATCTAAACCAATCCAAACCAATCCAAATTCAACCAAACCAATCAAACCAATCCAAATCCAATTCCAGTTCATATCCATTCTAAACCAATCCACATTTAATCCAAACCAATCCAAACCAATCCAAACCAATCCACATCCAATCCAAACCAACCAAATTCAATCCAAACCAATCCAAATCCAATCCAAACCAACCCAAACCAACCAATCAAAACCAACCAAACCAATCAAACCAATCCAAACCAATCCAAACCAATCCAAACCAATTCAAACCAACCAAACCAATCCAAATCCAATCCAAACCAATCCAAACCAATCCAAACCAATCCAAACCAATCCAAACCAATCCAAACCAATCCAAACCAATCCAAACCAACCAAACCAATCCAAACCAATCCAAACCAAACCAATCCAACCAATCCAAACCAATCCAAACCAATCCAAATCCAATCCAAACCAATCCAAACCAATCCAAACCAACCAAACCCAATCACATCCCATCCAAACCAACCAAACCAAACCAATCCAAACCAATCCAAATCCAATCCAAACCAATCTAACCAAACCAACCAATCCAAACCAATCCAAACCAATCCAAACCAATCCAAACCAATCCAAACCAATCCAAATCCAAACCAAACCAATCCAAACCAATCCAAACGCAATCCAAATCTAATCCAAACCAATCAAACCAATCCAAACCAATCCAAACACAAACCAATTCCAGTTCCATATCCATTCAAAATCCCATCCACATTTAATCCAAACCAATCCAAACCAATCCACATCCAATCCAAACCAATCCAAACCAACCAAACCAATCCAAACCAATCCAACCAAACCAACCCAAACCAATCCAATCAAAACCAATCCAAACCAACCAAACCAATCCAAACCAATCCAAACCAACTAAATCCAACCGAACCAATCCAAACCAATCCAAACCAATCCAAACCAACCAAACCAATCCAAACCAATCCAAACCAATCCAAACCAATCCAACCAATCCAAACCAATCCAAACCAATCCAAACCAATCCAAACCAATCCAAACCAATCCAAACCAACCAAACCAATCCAAACCAATCCAAACCAATCCAAACCAATCCAAACCAATCCAAACCAATCCAAACCAATCCAAACCAATCCAATTCCAATCCAAACCAATCCAAACCAACCAAACCAATCCAAACCAATCCAAACCAATCCAAATCCAATCCAAATCCAAATCCAATCCAAATCCAATCCAAATCCAATCCATATCCAATCCAAATCAAATCCAATCCAAATCCAATTCAAATCTAAATCCAATCCAAATCCAATCCATATCCAATCCAAATTCAATCCAAATCCAATCCAAATCCAATCCAAATCCAATCCAAATCCAATCCAATCTAAATCCAATCCAATTCCAGTCTATATCCATTCTAAATCCAATCCACATTTAATTCACATTCAATCCACATAATCCAAATCTTATTCAAAACCTCCAATCTCATTTAAAACCTATTCAAATCAATTCCAATCTAAATCAAATTCAATCCAAATCAAAGTCTAGTCCAAACCTTTTCCAAATCCAATGCAAATCCATTCCAAATTCAATCCAAATCCATTTCAAATCCAATACAAATTCAATCCAAATCCAATACAAATCCAATTAAAAAAATTCAATTCAAACCAAATCCAAATTTAATCGAAATCCAATTGAAATTCAATCCGAATCCAATCCAAATCCAATTCGAAATCCAACTCAAATCCCATCCAAATGAGTTCGTGAAAAAAAAATCATATATCAAATCTCACTTAACTTTTCAAAAGGACCTAAGTAACATTTTTTTCATTCATTGTCGCATTTGGCTATGTACTTTATAGATGTACATCTTTTTCTTCTTCTTCTTCTATGGCTCTTCATTCCTACTGGAACTTGGCCGGCTATTCAATTTAGTATTCTATTAGCATTTCCTCAGTTATTAATTGAAAGCTTTTCTATAGGCTTTTCTTGTAGGTGTACATGCGTGTGTGATATTTACTTTCTTTCGTAATTTTCTTTCTGCTGTTTTTCCTGTTGAATCGGTTGAATCCCATGATGCTGAACTTTAAAACTTTGAAACCATCGGAAAACCGCACTATTTGTAAATTGTCTGTACCTCGTCTAGAAAAGGGAATATCAGGATAGTTCATTTCCGTTTTATAGTTTTCTAGCAGGGCTTATTATGATTATTTTTACTAGTACCAGGAAGCCATTTTTCTGCCCCATAGATGTGTATACGAAGAAGAACATAACTCAACTCACGTCGGAAACTACTCAACCCACCAGTGGGCCGCCACATACACACACTGCACCGTTCGTTTTGTTCTGTTTGTGCATTGTGCTCTGCATGCAATATTTCGCGTTACGTCTGTTTCACCACAATATCCACCTCTAACCGTTTTGGTCGTTGTTCATATCATAATTGCAGGTGTCCTGAGTCTTAACCCGGCACCGGAAAACACTAAAACCAAAGACGGAGTCTACCCGAACATGCCGATCGATCCCAACTACATCTTCGGCAGTGTTCAAACTACCAAATCCCCGTACTTCAGCAACTATCCTCAGCCGGGAGCCGGAAGCCCTGCCGTCTTCCAGCCCATGTATCCTCCCCTGAACCAACCTCCACCAGGGGCACAACTTCCCATTGCCTTCGGCGCTTCCCCACAGAATCCCTACTACCCAAGACCCCAGAACCCTGCCACTTCCACAGAGCCCAGCCTCTGGAACCAGTTCCTCTACAACAAACAACCAGACAAACGACCGCGAAATGCTGCCCCTCGACTAACCGCATCCAGCCACCACTTAATCCTAATGCTCACTGCTTGCCCACTGGTGATCGGAATCTTGAGGCGAATGACACCATCCTTCCTCTCCTCCTCCCCCATCTGGCTATAAAACAACGTTGGCACAATCAGTTTACTCACACCACAACCCCAATTACTTCACCATCAGCGCCATTAAACTTCCATTCGGTGTTAATCATATTGGTTTCCCATTTTATGTTTCTCATGATAACGGCCGCCCACCGAGTCGAAATTGGTCGGTGGAAGGACATCCCCAAAAAACGAAGATATCATATCATGAAAACTGGCAACCCTGCTAATGGTAATGCATCTAAAAACATTTGTACAGAAACGGCCATTCTTCACGATGTGTAATCTTCGCCTGAATTTAGGCAACCCTACCCCTACACAAACTATCAGCAACACAGTTTACTCTAATGGCATCCTCCCCGTATAATCGAGAGGTCGAAAAGGTCCGACTATGGCAGAAAGAGAAAAGCTCGCGAGGAAAACAAAAGCGCGCCCATCGTAGAAGGGATATGTATATTTTTGTGTGAACGAGTGCGACCGGTCGCTGTATCTAGAGTTAATTAACAGAATTGTAGCGGCACAGGAGACGGAGAAAATACAAACAAACAGGAAATGATGATGAACTTGAAACTCCAATTAGAGACTTAATTAAAAATAATACCACCCTAAACGGAGGCGGTAGAAGAAGAAAAAAGGCACAAACAATGGCAGGCTAAGCACAATAGAGAGTGCGGAAGCTTGCTTTTATGTAGGGGGAGAAAGAGAGGAGAAATAGGTACATAGTACAACTGGAAACACTGAATCGAGCGGAGGGTGGTAGTTTGTCCAATTGCCGTAAGCAAAGCTTCCCATGTTAGCACTTTTCGTTCGGCGGTGGAAAATTAAGCTGCGATGGTGGAGAGAGAAATGCGATTTAGAATTTTATGATAGCTAAAACAAGGGCGATGACCGTTTCAAAGCTAGAAATCAGTGATTATGACCTTTTCAGACAGGGAATAGTTAAATTTGTCAGGAAGGCCATTCATTTTGATAGTTTAATGGTTTGTTGAAATAAGCTAATTGCCCAAGAATGGATACAATCTGGCTGAAATAAGGGGGAATGGCGAAACACGCGTAGCTTCCACGCTGCCTAAACTGCCGTCATACGCATATTTGTCCCATGTTTGCTGGGATTTCCTATGTACATGGGACAATTATGTGTAGAACGGCAGTAAATGACCTAAATGAACACCAAAAATGTTGGCCGTATTAGGTCAACAAGCCCAACGAAGGTAATGAAATATATGTTTGAATAAAAATTTGCATTAATTGCAATTTAACTAGATATAAAATCATGATTAATCCGATTTAAGATTTTTTTAGAAATGGATGTTATTTTTTGTCTTTGTTCCAGAATTCCTTGCGAAATTTCAAGCTGTGTATTTGATATCACTGCTCTGAATCGTTTATACTGAATGGAGTGATGAGCTGATCCCATAAAGAGGGTCGCTGTAAAACTTTTAGTATTAATGGTTACTCTGAGCAGCAGGCCTCTGAGCAGCGAGTCACATTTTGATGACTTGGTCACTTTTTTCGGGCAAGTCACTAAAAAGTCTCTTTTTTCGAGCTCAAGTCACTAAAGTCACTTTTTTCACGTAAAAAGTCACTATTTTCAACTATTTTGATCAAAGTTAAAACTTAGGGTTCCAACTCCAGATTGGTTCAAGTTTCGTAAGGTACATCCTATCATGGGAAAGCTATTTCAAATGATGTCACACTTTTGTGTGCTCATCGATATAGTTGCTTTATATTGAACTGATGGATGTATAATAAATGAACTCCTAAGGGCGTGTTAAGCCGAAAGTCGCTCTTTATTTCTTCTTGCCTTTAAATTCTCACCAAACCTGGCCAGTCTTTTAACTTTGTTATAAGCTTTTCAATAATATGACGTGACGTGAATAATAATTTATTGGGCGGATTCTATGCCACTATTTATGAACATTTGTATTGTGAGGTACACATGAGATCGTGAATCCAAACATATGCAAAAGGCTAACTGCAGATTTGCTCATTTTCTAACCCTTTAAACAATCTATTGAGCTCCATAATCAATTGAACTATTTAGATTAAATATTTTTAATTCTACATGAACTTCCCGGTGTTTCAAAAAATCCAAAAGCAAGCAAGGAGCTGCTCAAATGATCAAACGATCAGCACTTGACAATTTCACAAAATGCATTTTGATGATTATTTGTATATTTAGAATTGCATAAACTTTGAAAGATTCAATAAAAAACTAAATTTTGAATGATTTGTAAATTTTGAGTTTGAATTACCGTTTGATAATCCGAGGAAACTTTTTCTTGAGGAATTTCGGAACCCTGAATAAGCGATTTAGGTTTGATCTCGGGCAAGAATCTGAGCTGTGGTTGCAAATTTAACGTATTTAAGACTTTTATTTAGAAATTATAATTTACTGAACTGATTTTATTTTATCGAAGCTTCAAAAGTTTTCCTCCGCATCTTACGTCAAACTCAAAATCGCAAAAATATATTTAAATTTGTTACTACGCTCGTTGCCTATCTGTCCATTAACGTTCATAATGTGTTTATTTTATGATTTCGAAATGCGAACTCTGGAAACAGTCTTATTTTATAAAAGGCAATACACCCGATTCTGTTTTTACACGGATTTTTTTACACGGCCGTGTAAAAAAAATCAAATTAAATTTTTTTGCAAAGTTGCTCCATTTTGCATGATTTGTCGAGAAATCATAAAACTTTTTTTACACGGATTTTCAAATTTTGAACTGAAAACTTTTTTTACACGGAACGCATCCCCCGTGTAAAAAAGAATCGGGTGTATTGTTTTTCAGATTTTTCAACAGAGGGACGTATTGTAGATTTTAAAAACTTTGCAAGTGGAAATAATTCGATGTTTAGCAATCATTAACATGATTTTCAATAATAAAAAAGATATTTTTACATCAGAGGTTGTAGAAAAAAGTTCGTGAGATGGTTTTGTTTCTCTGCTGTCATATTTTTCTTTAATTTCAGGCCAATTTTTTCTGGATTTTTAGATTTGATTCTGCGGTCTGATCCTACTTGCCTATAGCTTCCTGATGCTATGAAACTTATAAGGCGGACGTGGTGATTACGTACTCAAGAACCTTTCAAATTATTCGAATGGAGCTGATTCTTCGTGTTGAAGTCGACGATTCTGAAGATACGATACAAAATTTTGTTGAGTATATTTTTTTCTTGTTTTCTAAATTAAATTATATGTTTGCTTCTGTTCCTCGGTTTCCAATAATGTATGGATACTTGTGAGGAAAATTTAAATTGCATCATAGAGTAGTGATTTTCAGTCTCATTGTTTGTCTCGCAGTATATTGGGCTAAAGCTTTGAAATGTATCTACCGATCTGGGGTATTGGGACTCAGAGTCACTGCGTGCGTTTGGATCAGGGCAGAATTTTATTGCAATCTGCCGGCCGACTCTTTTTTTTACTTTGATCGTGTCGTGAGGAAAGGTTTTGGAATCGGTGTGAATTTTAGTCAGGATGCCAGCCAAGGATGTTATTTTTTCTTAGCTTTCGTACAAGTGCTAGCTAAGGATGGAAGCATGTTTTTGTTTTGTGGGGAGATCTTTTGGGAGGGAGACGATTGAGATGCTGTCATAGAGGAAGACGATCTAACGAAATAGCCTACTTCTTCTAAGCTATTTCGCATAACCTTACAACAGCAAACATGTGTGTATTTTGTAGGTGTCAAACTATTGTATGTAGGGGGAAATAACTATATTCTTGGCAGTCTAAGACATTCGCCAAATTGAAGGATGGGAATAATAGAAAGTTACATTAAAACACAGGGTGGAGCTCAACTAGTATACATTTGTATGCTCTTCCTTTGATGATTGGTGCTCACTAAATAACAACTATTAACAAAAACTCAGTAATTTTAATATTAATGTAACAGGTCAATCCTTCATTTATTGGCATAGCAATTTCTATCATCAGCACGTCGAGATTCTTGCATTGTAGAATTACGACACATAAAAATTCCAGAAAAAATATTCGCATCACTCGATTATTCAGTCCAGTAAAACAAAAACTTTTGTTTTGCTGCTGTTATTCCAAACACCACTAAGTTGCTATAATATCAATATTTATCGTTATATTTGAAAAATAAATCAGCGGTGGAAAGGTAAATGAGAATCGTACACGGTTATTCAACCGTTAAAGTTTCTACGGATAGAGGGTTGGATTATTTTTATGCCATCTTACATCAAATTACCTAACCAAGTTTATCAATTGATAGCCTGGTTTAATCAAAAAGGGAAAACTTTATATTAAATTATTTGTATCAATTTATGTTTCGTAACATTGTGACTCCAATGTTTTTCTATTTCGACGAAGCTCTGGTGTTTTTTCTTTTTTCAAATCGTGCGACAATTGTGATGTCTTGCAGAGCTTCAATGACGATTTCGAGGATACACCTTCATTATATTCACTGCTTTATATTTCGGATAAATTGTGAGATCGTATCATTTTATTTATCCCAACCTTTTTAACTTATTTACACTCTTTTCGATAATTTTATCGTTAACTTGGTTCATAGTAATTGCTAATAGGACAAGTGGACTGGGTGTAACGAGGAGGATCACCATTAAATAAAAGTAAGAAACATATAAATGGTAAGATACAACAACTATTTAAAAATATATGTAATAATGAATTAAACTAAATGCGCGCTGAATTCTAAATATATTATATACATTTTGAATCCGGAAGTTTGATTATGGTACCCTTATCCATTTGATAAACGGTAGCATAACCAGGCGGGGCTTACTGTTAGTGATAGTGACCTCGGAGTGGACATGAAATACCAGGCACTCTGAAACGGGTCACTGGAACTGCAGTAGAGCTAGCACTTTCTAACTCCCGGATTAAATCTGACTGTTTTAACAGACAGCTTTCTTCCATAACATCACTACCAGACAGTGGGGGTTAGTTTGTACACACACACACAGAGGTTGTAGAAAAAAGTTCGTAGCTGTATACATTGTTCCCCACAATGGTGTGGAGCTGGCTGCAAAATTGTTGTTTAAAATTAAAAACAATTTTGTGTTACAAGTTGTAACTCATTTCCTTGTTATTAACTTCATATAAAAGTCAATTTTCATCACTTTTTCTACAACAACAAGTGGCCGGGGTTTGGTTAACCAAGCTACACCAAGCAGCTTTTTTACTGTTCTGGGGATTATGCTTGTAAAAAAAACACGAGAATATATTTAAATATAATTATATCTTTCTCTCTATCCTCAATTATTAAGCTGGAGTATGTTCGAAACGGTTTGTGAATATTTTGAACTGCTACTAATTTGAACTGCTTGAACGCATATTTCTGCGTAAAACTGATTGATTTTCCATTGGCTCTTGCTGCGAATTGGCAGAACCCCGACCAAGTGTTACTGGTAAAATCATTTCAAATCTTATTCATCAAGTTCTCACGCGTGAGCAAGCTCGTTTACAATTTTAAAGGAAAGCATCGCGCTTGAGTTTTTCATGCAAAATCGTTTCGTTTCACTAATTTTCCGAAATATCAATCAGGTGAAAATACAAAAAAAAAATCCTGAGGTAAGTCATTTGATTTTAATCATGCAAGATTTGGCTTTGATTCAAAACATATATGAGTTTTGAGATCTTGAGTTTCTTCTGAAAGTCACTATTTGGTCACTTTTTCTGCAAATGGAAGTCATTATTTGGTCTCTTTTTTCGTCAACGTTGGTCACTTAAGTCACTAATTTGAGCATCTTCGTTGTGAGTAGCTCACTTTTTGAAAGATCCGGTTTACCAGATCGGCAAATTATCTGACCATTTGTAGGGAAATGACAAAATGAAAAGTTTATCGTGGTTTCTTTAAACATGTAATATATGCTTGTGAGCGAGATAGCGGTGAAATTTTTGTATTTACTGGTCGAAAGCATGGTCCTGCCTGAATGACAAACATTTCTCGCTTAACTTTTCAAAAGGACCTAAGTAACATTTTTTTCATGAATTAATTTGAATAGCGCAATCAACAGAACAACATGAAAGCTATTGATTGCAGTATTCAAATTAATTCATGAAAAAAATGTTACTTAGGTCCTTTTGAAAAGTTAAGCGAGATTTCACCATTTGTATTCTCCTTACGTATTGTTCCAAAGATCCGATCCGTATGAAAGATCCGGATTATTAGACTGAACGAACCAGATCTGATCCGTTCAACGAAGTGATCCGTTTTGCCCATCTCTAGAGCAGTTCATAGTGGCCAGAATGAATTACTCAATCTCACGAAGGTAATCACTGTCTGAATTTGAATGCAAAAGTTCTATGCGAGTAGTTACTTCTAAATTTGAGTACAAATGGTCGCTTTGAGACGTTCATATAGCGGCCAGAGTGATTCTGCCCTTTAAGGTCACTCCTGACGGAATCCAATTTTCAAAGTACTCGCGTTTTCAAGGGCACACCATTCGATACAGAAGGTTGTATGACATTCGCCAGAAAGTCATTTGCCAGAAGGCCTTTTTCCAGAATCAATTTGCCAGAATGGACCATTCCCCAGAAAGTCGTTTGCCAGAATGCACCATTCTCCAGAAAGCCATTCGCCATAATCCACCATTCCCCAGAATGCACCATTCCCAGAATTGGTCGTCACTAATTTACCATGCGCGCGTTTGCCCAGTATGCGCAATAATTCTTAACGCCATGAATAGGCATAACTATGAACAGCGTTAAAAGAGAGGGTCATTTGGCATAAGGGACAATTTTATAATTTTTTGTTGTTGTTGTTGTATAGTTGTTTTCTACTGAGGAATAAAACACCACTCCTGTCGATAATAGAATTGAAAATAACTAATCTGTACATAAGATGTATGCATACATAAGCCGAGTATAGTAGCTTGCCTGGATTAAGGCAAAAATGGCGGATGTGATCCTTTCTTTCAAATAGGTGTTTGGCCGGATTAAGGCAATGGAGTGTGTGATCCCTTCTTCCAAAATAGGTGCTTACCCAGATTAAAGTAATGGTAGATGTGGCTCCTTCTTTAAAAATATGCGTTTGCCCGGATCAACGCAATGGTTGATGTAATTCCTTCTTTAAAAGTAGGCGCTTGCCCGGATTATGGCAATGGTGGATGTGATCCCTTCTTTAAAAGCAGGCGCTTGCCGGGATTAAGGCAACGGTGGATGTGAACCCTTCTTTAAAATTAGGCGATTGCCAAAATTAATACAATGGTGGATATGATCCCTTCTTCAAAAGAAGGTGCTTGTCCGAATTAAGGCAATGGCTAATGTGATACCTTCTTTGGAATTAGGTGCTTGCCCCGATTAAGGCAATGGTTGATGTGAACCCTTTTTTAAAATAGGTGTTTTCCAGGATTAAGGCAATGGTGGATGTGAACCCTTCTTTAAAAATAGGTGTTTGCCAGGATTAAGGCAATGGTCGATATGATCCCTTCTTCAAAAGAAGGCGCTTTTCCGGATAAGGGTAATTGTGCATGTCATTCATTCTTTAAAAGAAAGCGCTTGCTCGGATTAAGGCAATGGTGGATGTGGTCCCTTCTTTAAAAGTAGGCGTTTGCCTCAAATGAAGCAATGGTGGATGTGATTCCTTCTTTAAAAGTAGGCGCTTGCCCAAATTAAAGCAAAAGTGGATGTGATCCCTTCTTTGAAAATAGGCGTTTGTCACAAATGAAGCAATGGTGGATATGACCCATTTCTTAAAAAAGGTGCTTGCTTCGATTAAAGCAAGGATAGATGTTATCGGTGTTCTCCTTAGCCTAGCGATAAGATGCTCGGCTATAAAGCAAGACCATGCTGAGGGTGGCTGATTCGATTCCCGGTGCCGGTCTAGGCAATTTTCGTTTTGGAAATTGTCTCGACTTCCCTGGGCATCGTGTTAGCCTCATGATATACGAATGCAAAAATGGCAACTTGACTTAGAAACTTCACGAAACTTCAGAAACTGTGGAAGTACTGAAGCAGTGAGGCGGCTATATCCTAGTGGGGATGTAATGCCAATGAAGAAGAAGATGTTATCCCTTCTTTAAACGTAGGTGGTTGCCCGTGTCCGTATTTGAATATGTCAATTGTGGATATGATTCCTTCTTTAGAAATAGACATTTTGCCTAGACTTGTAGATATAACTTCTTCAATGAAAGCAAATGGCATCTAGTATGACTTAAAATGATATTATCCAATTGTAGATATGATTTAATTTTGAAATGAAGTCTGCGTGTGGAATGAGACGAATAAATATGATATCCATTCGTAAACAGTTTGTTTGGTATTAGACAAATATGATTTTTTTTGATAAATAGTATCCATCTTTCTGAAAATTTTCTAATATGTTAAATAATCCCTTTTATGAAAATTAATTATACCGCAAATCCCTTCATTACTAAATAATGCCAAATCCACGTTATGCAAAATTACCTTCTTTATATATTTTTTTCTATTCTTTAGCCATCAATAATAATTGGAATTTCCAGTTTTACTATTTCTGGGGAATGGTACATTCTGACAAATTACATTCTGGCAAATGGTCTATTCTGGGGAATGGCTTTCTGGCATATGGTCCATTCTGGCAAATGGGTTTCTGGCAAAAATCGTTCTGGCAAATTGATTCTGGCAAATGGTTTTCTGGCAAATGTCATACAATCATGACAGTTGTGCGTTGCTTCCGTATCGAATGGTGTGCCCTTGAAAACGCGTAGGGATCTCGCTCACAAGCATATATTACATGTTTAAAGACATCAAACATTTTATTTTTTGCACATTAACCACTTGAATTCAACGCACCTTTTGAAATCAGCGCATGGATCCAAAAAAATAACCTGGCAGGATCGCCAAAATGTGTGACCTCAAATGACCAAGCCAAATGCGATTACAGCAGCTCTCCGTGGGTGCGTGATGTACCCTGGAGATCTTACTATAGGAGCGCGAGCGGCCAAGTCATGGCTTGCTGCTCACCCATTGACACGCCGAGGTGTTAATATATACTCACACGCTGATTGTAACGTACTCAAACCCCACAATAGTGATTTCGCATAACAAAATCATCTAGATCTTCTGTGAAGGGTTCTTAAAAGATGTTTGCAACATTTTGCAATAGTTTCTTCGGAACATCCTTAGTCATCTTTCTCAGATGACATACCAAAATGCTTTTGCGTTTGGATGTTGTTTAGAAATTTCCCTAGTTAATCGAATTTGGATGACGTTTTTCAACATTTTAACATTCTCGTTACTCATTTTGAAATTTTTTCAACAACTCCTCTATAAACAAAAAATTACAAATTGTATTCTATGTCCTGGATCCTGGGGATAGAAGCAACTAATTTTCTCAAAGACACAACGTAAGCACTGGGGAGATCTAACCCGAGCAGGAGAAATTGGCTCAATAATACTTAATTCTGTTATTGATACCATACTCTGTTATGAACTAGCCCTGCATAAGAGGTAAAATACCAAAGGAATAATACCAAAAACTAATATGCACAATACTTAAGCCATAACAAACCCAGTTATTAAATTGAATTTCAATACCAAATGCATAACAAATTATTATTCGTTTGGTATTGAAATATCTAAGCATGGTATGCCTTAAGTATTCTGCAAATAAGTTTTTGGCATTTTACCTCTTATGCAAGGCTAAATCATACCAATTTCTGTTATCGAGGTCGTCGCTCCTGCTCGGGAATGATCCTATGAAGAGACCTGGTTGGAAAGTTTTCGCTGCAAAACAGATTGTAGCAGCAGCTCTTTAACGTTGATTGAATTTTTTTATTCTCGGCATTGTTCAGTATCTGGAAGAGAAATGTTCCCTTCTATCCTGTAACAAGGTTAAGACTGCTCCACTTGCAAATCTCGAGCATCCATTGTCAATGTGAATAGCTCATCGATGTCAGAGTATATCAAAAGAGTTTCAATGGTCATGATTTGCTTAGTACTGCAAAAGCTTTCTCGTATTTATGATCTTACTTACTTATGGATCCTGTACACCTCCGGTGGTGCAAAGGGCCGACTTGAAAGATCTCGATCCTGAGCGTTGCCCGGCTATCGCTTTAACCTGTTGCCAGGTTAGATTTCGGTCGACTTCTTTTATTTCTTTATTGAGGCTTCGCCGCCATGAGCCTCTGGGTCTGCCTCTGCTGCGATGTCCCGCTGGGTTCCAGTCTAATGCTTGTTTACAGATTTCGTTTCCGCCCCTACGTAGAGTGTGGCCGACCCAGCCCCACTTCCGATCCCGAATTTCTGTTGCTATCGGCCTCTGGTGACAACGACGATGGAGCTCGTTGTTTGAGATCCAGTTGTGAGGCCACCAGGCCCGAATTATATACCGCAGGCATCTGTTAATGAACACCTGCAGCCGTTGAGTGTTCTCTACTGATACACACCATGTTTCGCTAGCGTATAACAGCATGCCCATTTCACGGTAGAGTTGAAAATTCGTGCGTTCACTTATCTGCCTGTTTTTCCAGATATTTCTTAAACTCGCAAAGGCAGCCCTTGCTTTCTTTATCCGTGTGCCTATGACGATCTTGGTATCGCCGTCTGACGCCATTTGGCTACCAAGATATTGAAAGCTTTCAACATTCTCCACTGGTTGCCCGGCTACTGTGAAACTGGAAGGAGTCACCGTGTTTACATCCAACGATTTGGTTTTGTTGACGTTGATGACTAAGCCTGCCGAAGAGGAGCGCTCGGCAAGGTCGTTGAGCTTACTCTGCATATCAGAGCGCCGTTGCGCGAGGAGTGCAACATCATCCACCAATTCGAAGTCATTTAGGTGCTCCATGGTTATAGGTTGCCATAACAGCCCGCGGTTTGGTTCACGGTCAATCGCATCTACCAGAATCTCATCGATTACGATGAGGAACAGTAACGGTGATAGAATACATCCTTGCCTTACACCAGCTACGACCCGGATAGGGTCGGACAAGACCCCATTGTGCAGCACTCTACACGAGAAGGCCTCGTACTGTGGCTCGATGAGGCCGATGATTTTCTCAGGAACTCCCAATGGCGCAAAGGCCAATGTTCAGGAATAGGATATGGATCCACAAGTGTCTTAATCGGTAATCAGCAACAATGCGATATTTCGACTCCCAGAGTTGTTGAGTGTTGACATATTCCTAATTGGGATTGAAAACTCCCACGAAGACGGTATGGATATTTATACGTTTTCTGATAAATAGGTTTATCATCAGAAGTATTAATCAGATGTTTCACTGTCGTGTCGTGTCAGTTTTCGTCTTCCAAAAAAGGGCATCTATGAAAGGCTTTATAGTTTTACGAGTGCCTTTCGAGTCTCTTCAAGGTAGGTTTCCGGGCCTCTTGAAAGGGCGTTTTCCAGAGCCTCTTGATAGGAAAATTCCAATCATTTTGAAGGGAAGCTTCCGAGAATCTTGAGGGTTGGCTTCAGAGCCTCTTGAAAGCGGCTTCCGAACCTATTAAATAAAAGCTTCTGAGTATCTTAAAAGTACGCTTCCAAGCCTCTTGGAAGAAGAATTTGGTTGGTCTCTGGAAAAGAGACTTCCGTCCCTCTTGACAGGCGGCTTTCGAGCCCTTACCTTGGATGGTTCATCTAAGAAATCCTCTCGAAATTTGTTCGTACTTTTTCTACAAAAAATATGTTTTGAGAATCAGCAATCCTGCCCTTGAAAGAGGGCTTCAGAGCCTCTTGATAGGAGGTTTGAGAGCCTCTTGAAGAAAGGCTGCCGAGCATCTTGAAAGTAGGCTTCAGAGTCTCTTCAAAGCGGCTTTCTAACTACTCAAAAGGGGGCTTCTGGGTATCTTAAAAGTACGCTTCCAAGCCTCTTAGAAGAAGAATTTTGTGCTTTTTGAAAGGAAGCTTCCAAGCCTCTTGAAATGAGGCTATCGAGCCTTTTACAGAAGGCTTTTGACAGGAGGCTTACGTGCCTTTCAAAGAGATTCTTCCAAGCCTCTCGAAGGAAGGCTTCCGATCCTCTCGAATTGAGGCTCGAGCATCTCGAAGGGAGGCTTCAGACCCTCTTGAAAGGCGGTTTTCGATTAACTTAAAAGGAGGCTTCTGAGCCTCTTGAAAGTATGCTTCCAAGCCTTTTGAAAGAAGAATTCAGCGCTCTTGGAGGGAAGCTTCCAAGCCTCTTGAACGTAGGCATCCATGCGTTTTGAAAAGTCATAGAAGCCTCGGGAAATTAGGCTTACGACCTCCTGAAATGCGGCTTTCAAGCCTCTCGAAGGAAGCCTTCCGAGCATTTTGTAGGGAGACTGCAGAAACTTTTGAAAGGCAGCTCTCGAGCCACTTACAAACCTTTAAAAGCTTCTAAGCCTCATGAAAGAAGAACTCCGAGTCTCTAGAAAGTAGGCTACCGCTGCTTTTGAAAAGGCTTCCAAGCCGCTTGAAGGAGGCTTTCGAGCTTCGTGGAAAACGGCTTTCGATCCATTTAAAAGGAGGCTTCTGAGCCTCTTAAAAATACGCCTCTTAACCTCTTGCAAGAAGGCTTCTGAGCCTCTTAAACGTAGGCGCGTCGAGACTCCCGAGCTACTCGAAGGGAAGCTTCTGATTCACTTAAAAGGAGGCTTCTCAGCCTCTTTAAAGGACACTTACAACCCTCTCAAAATGAGGCTTTCGAAACTCTTGAATGTAGGTTTTCGAGCATCTTGAAGAAGGGTTCCGAACCTCTATAAAGGATGCTTCCGAACCTCTTGAAAAGAGGCTTCCGAACCACAATAAAGAATGCTTCGAGCTGTTTAGATGGAGTCCTCCGAGAAGCGTAGAAGGTTGCTTCAAATTCTCTTGTAACGAAGCAACTGAGCTTTCCGGAAAAAAAGCCTCTCATATGGAAGCTTCTGTATCTTCAGCCTTTAGATTTTAGCTCAGAAGCATGTTGTAAATATATTATTCAATATTTTGTTTTGAATAGGTAGATTGCATTGAAGATTTTTTTAATTTGTTCATTCATCGTTTTAGAACCTTCATAAATTGTGCTGGTTTTGGAGGGCAGGATTCAATCGCCATGCATATTATGTACAAAGTTTTGAAATAAAAAAACAAAGTTTTGAAATAATAAAAAAACAAAGTTTTGAAATAAAAAAAATACACAATCATCAAAAGTTGATCATAAGTTTTGATCGAAATTGTAATACATCCGCCATTACACATTCTTGTCCGAGGTAACCCTGGGGCCAGCGAAGGTACCCCCTGGGGTACATGTACCCCAGTTTGAGAACCGCTGTTTTCAATTTCCTATGATCAATTAAAACATTTGAATAGCATTTCAACATCGAAGCCATACAGCAATATTTCCCACTTTCGAATCGATTAGTTATCCAAATTCCAGTTTAAATAACCCTAATTGACATCAAATGGCCTCCGAATACATCTACTGCCACCAGAGAATCATCGATACGCAAACATGTGCAGTGTGAGTTAGGTTCAAATTGTCACAATTCATTATCTTCCAATCAGTTAAACGCCAAACTCATGAAACTCAATCAGATTGGGGTGAAATGATCGTAAAAGACAAAAAATCACTTGTGAAAATACTTTCCTCAAGCGAAATAAAAAGAAATACTTCGGATAATGTAGGCATGAAAATCTTTCGAAATAATGAGTTCAAATATGGAACATATTCAACTATTACAACATCAGACGAAGTAGGGTCAAACCAAAAACTAAACATTGTCTGCTCTGTCTTATCTCTTGCAATGGGATGGGACCATCAGCATTAACGGAAATCACAGTAGTTGTGTTAGTGATACAAACTAAACCCATTAAAAAAGGAACACAAAACAATGGACGAAAACAGGAATAACTACACATACAGAAATATATTAAATTAAAACGCAACAGCCTTATACCTGATTAGCAAAACAAACGAAAACTGTCGGAAGAAAATAGCCATTTTAAATCCTTTTAAATGAGCGAAAACAGGAGAGAATTATTGAGAAAGCAGATCGATATTACAGGTTTTACACCCACAGTTAAAATCCTTAGATCTTACACCAAAAAAAATCATCTATATTCCAATGCTAACGGCCAAACAAATGTGACATTTCCTGCAGTAAATGTTTACTTGGTTTGCGTTTCAATCTACTCGCGTTTTCAAGGGCACACCACTCAATACGGAAGCAACGCAAAGCTGTCATCCTTTTATTTTAGCTTTGCTGCGTCGCAGCATGTGTGAAATAATAAAAATGATAGTTGTGCGTTGCTTTCGTACTGAGTGGTGTGCTCTTGAAAACACGAGTGAATTTAGCTTTGGATTCCGGAAGACTTATCCTTAAACCCCCCAAAACAAATACCGCAGTAGACGTCACATATTGTAGCGCCCGAAACAGTTGTATAAAATTTCCAATTTAATCGCCACTCGCTAGTGGCTAATCAACAAGCAGCAATGAGTTTAGCAGAAACGTAAAGAAAAAGGTAACGAATAGACTAAAAACAACAATGGAAGTGAAAGCAACCCTTCTGGACTTGGGCGGCACATCAGGAAGGCTTCCATTAGTGGCGCGAAATCAAGCAACAACAACGATCATGTAAATAAAGTTATTAGGTGACATTTTAGTCGATATACGCTCGTACGCAAACATAAAAGAAGATTATGATGATAAAAATCACGAGGAGAAGAACAACATACAGACACTAACATACTTCTAGTAAACTAACTTTTGTACTGGCTCGTTATGGTCCTTCCCTTTTTGGTGGGATCGCTCGATCGCTTTGATTGACATTCTCCCCACTACATCAGACAAGTGGCCTCCGATCACCATGGCCACCTTAAGAGGGGACTGTCATTCATACGATTGCAGCCTCCCGCGATTAACAACTTGTAATATAGAATAATGTAAAGTTACGTTTGGTGATGGCATTGTAATTTTTAGGAAAACGTTATCGTTCAAAGAACGCCACGGCAATCATTAGGGCTTTAGTTTCCCGTCCTTCAGTTGAGTTTAAATTGTTCTAGTGATGTTCATACTTCATTTAATCCTTTTTTAGATGAATTTTGAACATCTTTAGGCAGATTTTATTAATTACCTAAATTCATTGGTTTTTGTGTTACTAATTTGACTGCTTCCCCTTTTCTGTTGTTTTCTCCCTTTCTTACCCGACATTCCCCCGTCCCACTTTACTCCACGTGCACTACTAGACAACGCTCAAGATCTGTACAGTAACAATCCGACACCCCCGAAAGCATCCGCCCCGTCAAGTGGTGACAGCGACGATGTTCTCACCAGCTTGGGACTGAACCCCGACGCACCCGACAACCGCAATCGCCCAGCCTCCCGTCCGAATCAAGATCCCTATGCCAATCCCTACCCGGCTCTGCCGGTCAATCCTGCACCCGCACCCTATCGTCCACCGGCACCTGCTCCTGCACCCTATCACCCTCCGGCACCGGCTCCCGCTTCTCCATCAGGTGGCAACAATTACTACGGTGGTGGTTCTGGTGGTAACGGCGGAAACCGTCGTCCCGGACAGTTCGACGGCGCCGGCGGTAACATTGTCGTCCCAACGCAGAAACCGGCTCCATCCGGAGGATTCTTTAGTGGTATCCTGGGCGGTATCCAGAACGCTGTGTCCAATGCGGTAAAGCAACAGGTTGGAACCTATATCAATCAGCGGCTGGGAATCGGACCGGCAACTGGAGGTGCTGGCGGACTTTTCGACGCAAATCGGTTTATCGATTCGAAGAACTTTGGTGGCCTATTTAGCGAGCGGAAGCCATCTGGTTCGTCAGGTCAATCGTCCGGAACGGGCAGCTCCGCTACAGGGCCTTACCCGGTAACAGTCGATCAGCGCACTTCGGCCTATTCGGCCAACGCCCAACCAACCTATAGAGGAAGCTCTTCGGAGACACAGTACCGCCGTCAGACTGCTGCTGGTACTCCTGCTCCGTATGGCTGGAAGCTGGATTGAGGGGGACGGTTATTCCGAAACATAAAATGAAATGATATTATTCAAGTAAACTAACTACACTCCCAGAACATCTCTCCTATTTTGAGCAAACATAACACGAACAAAAATTCTTTTCGTTTTAATTGCCTATAAATACCCATAGTGATAATCCTAGTTTATATAAATATTCACCCACAGATTTGTTATTTTTGGTATCTAATAAATTAACATTGACATACATGAAACTTTTACTAAAAACTGTTAATAGTGAACATTCAAATGATCTTCTCTGAGGTGAGTATTTAGATAAGTACATCAAGCTAAGCATGTAAAAACATCAATATCATATTATCATGTATTACCATGGTCTTCAAAATTTACAAAGTAAGCCATGTTGAAATGGCTAGATGTTAATCTTGCCCGATCTATGAAAGTTTTGAACTGATTTTTTTTTAATTTTTCGTTTATTTGGAAGGCTCATTTGCCGTGAGGCGTTACGGAGCCGAAATCAAGTTTAACAATACATTTCTTGATTCTTATGCATAGTGTTAGTTTTGGGGAACCGAAAGACTCGCGGTTTGGTCGAGGTTGGGTAATACAATAATACAGTAGGAATGGAAAAGATTTTAGGGTACTTAAGTTATAACGATGCTGATGTTTACAAAGATTACATTCCTCGCGATGTTTCACATCTATAACGGGACAAGCAATTTTTTTTGTTTTGGGAGACAACGACGAGAGGAAGACATACGGAAAGGATTAACGACAGACACTGAAATGTACAACAAGAGGAAGACATTCTTAATGGGGTACGACAGACAAGGGAATGAGCAGACAATGGTTACAGTCTGACATCAGCAACTTTCAAAAATTGGTGGACCAGAGACATGTACTCGAGATCAAGGCCCGACAACACTTTCCTAATAGGCTTTGTTTGTTTTCCTCGGACCCGGAGATGTTCAGTTAGCGCAGATCTGCAGTCACGATGCTCATCGCACGCCCACACGACATGATCAATATCCTGGTAATCCTCGCCGCAAACACAGATATTCTCTTCTGAAAGACCCACTCTGAAAAGATGTGCATTTAATGTGTACTGCCCATGATTTCATAGATGACGTATCAACCATTCGAAATTTCAGCAAGTTTAACTTATTACGCGTTTACTACTCAACCGCTTTAACATCGATACGTTGCTTGTTCCATGCCTCATTTAAGTGCTTACGAAATGTTTTAAATTTGCGATGTTTGTCGCTAAATTATTCGAAACACTTGCGAAAGTGTAATGGTTGTTACGTCAACTATGAAATCATGGGCAGTGTAGTGATTGGTCATTAGACGACACATGGTTCGAATGAAGTCTCGTCCCATATTCATTTTTTTGAACCATGGACGCTTCGACACCTGCGGGCGAATTGTATACAGCCATCTACCCAACTCCCCATTTGTTTATTTCTGCTGCCAGCTGATCAAGGTTTTCTGACGAACTAGTGCGAAAAATTCATCGAAGGTGATTTTCCGGTGGGCGCTATACCTTAGCCAAAGAGTCCGCTTTCTCATTTCCCGGGATCGAGCAATGAGCAGGGACCCAAGCCATAGTGATTGTATAAGACCGTTGTGATAAGGCACTCAAAGCTTTCCGTATCCCATTCAGAAGATACGCTGAGTGATTAACCGGTTTAATTGGCGAACAGCCTCCAAGGAACTTAGACTGTCGGTGAAGATGAAAAAGTGACCAGGAGGTAGGGATGCGATTTTCTCGAGTGAATAGTGTATAGTAAAGTTTCCATTTCCCGGCCATTTTTGCTGTCCCGGGATTCGGGATGAAAATTCTTGTATATCCCGGGAAATCCCGGGATCCCGGGAATTTTCGATGTTTTTAAAAACTTGCGTTTGTATCAGAAAGTAGGGCAAATAGTATTTGCGTTTGTATCGGAAAGTAGGGTTTCTGGAACAAATAATGTTCGCCGAGTTCGAACAGATGCGTTCGCTGTCCGTCGAAGTAGGCTTGATTGTTTGTATTATATATTGGATTTAGACCATTTCTAAGTTTTCATTCAAGCAGCGTATTTTCTGTGGCAATACTAGGTAGTGTCAGACACCTCGCTGTAGACGGAAGACGCGCGGAATCGTACAGGGACCATAAGCTCACGAGTCACAAAGAAAACACATAAACATAGGGGACGAAGAGCTCAGGATGACTAGCTCGGTGTTAAGAGGACTGCGAAGATTAACGAGGCGTGCACAAATGATAATTACGCGTAAAAAAGAATCGCAATATAAAATAAAATATAAAAGTCTTTATAAACTTTATTTGATTTATGAAAACTATTTTCACATCAATCAATAAATTAAATCAATTTAGATTAAAAATTAAAACTTTTTTGTGTCCTTTTTTATGCTTCAAATAATGTGCATCAAGATGAATGTAAATTAACAAAATATTTCAGGCTGTGTAGAGAAATGCTGAAATATGTATCGGATAGTGTGCGACTCATCGTTGTAGACGGAAGATAAGCAGAAACTATACACCCGTTAGATGTATCTGCTCTTTTGTAATATCAAGGAATATTGTTAGCTATATATTGTAGATACTTGCTGTTTAAATATAAGAGAGCTGCAGTTTCTGGCAGAAGTATCAGTCAGTAGACCGCCATAGGTTAAAGCAAATACAAATAATAATTGAGAGCATACACACTATTAGTAAGCCTGAAGTAAAAAAAGGATTTTCGGGATTTCAAAAATAATATCCCGGGAATCGGGAAATCCCGAATTTTCCTAAATCTACTCTAGTGTATAGCTGCTAGCTCAACAGTATACACGGAACTAGGCTCTTTGAGCTTAAAGTAGGCACTATGAAAAACGTTGAAAACACCGAAACCAGTAGAGTCATCCATTTTTGACCCGTCTGTGAATGTAGCTAACACGAGTGGAGTTTGTCAGATAAGACATCGACGCAAATCGAATCAAAAGCTCCCTTTTTTTTGGACAAACTCTGAGTCCATTTGCTCTTTTTTAGCAAATGTTAGTTGAATTTCTGAAGAAAGCAAAGCAAGACAGTCGTGTTACGGGGTAAGATCTATCACGGTTATTAGACCTCTTCATGTTTTCAAAAAGTATCCTAAATTCATCCAGTCTGCCAAGAATCACAATTCTTAAGGGTGGTATGGACTTCTAAAGTACTGTGCAAACAGATAGGACAAGTAGCGATCAAGGAATGATTCTGCTGCTAAAATTCCTTGCACAGTACGGAGCTGACAAGGAAAACGAATAATTCTGCAGTAGCAGGCGCGTGGCAATCGAGAAAACACAGACTGACATCTTCTCTTGCGGAATAATGCACTGATGCATTATTCCGCAAGTAAAGTGACGTTTTGTGAAGTTTTCTCTACATAGCTTTTGTTTTTTTTTTGTGATTCATTTCAGGTGCACTATTTTTTCGGCTCTGGTGTACCGATACCGAAGGCCATGTTGGAACTAGGGGCTGCCATTGGCTAGGTACTTCAAATCTGCGTAATTAGTTGGGCTGTTCTTGTTCGTCAACTAAAAGCCGCTGAACTTTCCAATAGATGTTCTGAAGCCCTCCTCCTGGCCAACCTGAGCGTGCCTATAAACCCCATGAAGATTTGGATGGCATAGTTTGGGCAGCTGTTACTCGCGTTTGAGCTGCATGTCCAGTGTCTTATCGTCATCAGTGCTTTCGCAGAGTACCTGCATCTATGTTTATCGCTGCTCGTGTGTGTTGTCACACAGCACTGGTAAACGTTTGTTAAATTGATCGCTTTGAACATACTCCATGCAGCGCTACAATGTTAGTGTTAGTTTTGTCAACAATCCCTCGCAGAACCATGCGAGTCCCGGAAGGTAAACAAGGGGAACAGAGGCTCGATCGCACCTTCTTAGTGAACAGACGTCCGATCAGGTTTTCAACTCCGGAGAGAAATAAACCCCTTCCCCTGTCAGCAAATGACAAAAGCTCACATCACGACCGGCGATGAAGGGATAAAAGTTGCTTGGCATGGAGTCAAAGACCACTTAAAAGTATGCCCTTGCCTAAAACCTGTTGAACATGAATGTTAAATCAAATAAAATCTATAAACTCATCGAACGACTTTTTCGAAAATTCTTGGAGTTTTTCTTCAAATAAAGAGTATGAAATTAAACCGTAGGAAATTAATAGCTAGAAGCTTATTTTATTCGTAAGAAAACTTAGTACGTGGTATTGCCCCTACATACCCCTACATACCCCGGGACCCCCTTTCGGCTAAATCCGGCCCTGTCTACAGTACATGAAAATACTAAAAAATATGAACAAATTGGAAATAAGATCATGTGAGTGCAATAAATGCTTGCGAGTGTCAATAAGTGTTCGTAGGATTAAGAATAATCGTCAAGAGAATAGTAGTCAAGTAGATTTTGTAGTTCTTTATCAAGTTCTCTACCATATTAAATTGCCGTACATTGTTATGCGTTTTTATAGTTTTATTCTTTCTAGTAATATTATTATTATTATTATTATTATTATTTAACCCTATAAAAACAAATAATTGAAAAGATTTCCAACGTAAAAACCACAGCATAAATAACATAGATTGATAAAAATCCTGGATGAATTCCTCTAGGAGTTTACGGAGAAATTCCTGAGAGAATTCCCGGAGGAACTCCTATATTCCTGAAGATTCCCAGATGATTTTTGCAGGCAGTACACTCAACCCTCTTTTTACGGCAGTTTTTTTTACGTCACTTCGTTTTACGGCCTCCTTTTTACGGCACGTGACGTAAAAAGAATTTGAAACATTATTGACATCCAAAAGTAAGCCTATAAGAAGGCACTCTTAGAAACCCAAAGAACAAAGTAGATGCTTTGTATACACACCATTTGCCTTCAACAATTGTTCCGTTCCAGGTCATCCAAGAATTTCCTGGAGTCTACACGCGTAACCGAGGACATAAGGTCTACAAGCGTAGCGAAAGAGCTGTTATCTCTTGTAAAAAATGGTTTATGCCCAATTTGATATATTGAACCAAATTCCGTTCCAGGTCATACAAGAATTCCCTGGAATATGGGTCTTGAGGTGTACCCGCGTAACCGAAGGGCTGTTATCTCTTTTATTAAATGGTTCATGCTCTATATGATCTATTGAACCAAACTCAATATGCCTTAAGCAGCCGTTCCTTTCCTGGTCATCCAAGAATTCCCTAGACTTCTCAGCCACGGATTCATCCCAAATATGTCCTCCGAGTATTTGTCTTTAACTTGCATCTCAAATGTAGGCATATGAGTTGTTCTAAGATCTCCAAATTGCCCTTGAGTTTGAATCAAATGGTCTGCCGAATCAACCGAGGCTTTCATGGCCGCGGTATCAAACCAATTATGTCCTCCGAGTATTTGTCTTTCACTTGGGTCTCAAATCCAGACATATGAGATGTAGTAAGATCTCCAAATCGTCCTGGAGTTTGAATCAAATGGTCTGCCGAATCAACCGAGGCTTCCATGATGTCCTCAGCCGCGGTATCAACCCAATTATGTGCTCCGAGTATTTGTCTTTCACTTGGATCTCAAATCCAGACATATAAGATGAAGTAAGATCTCCAAATCGTCCTGGAGTTTGAATCAAATGGTCTGCCGAATCCCCCGAGGCTTCCATGATGTCCTCAGCCGCGGTATCAACCCAATTATGTGCTCCGAGTATTTGTCTTTCACTTGGGTCTCAAATTCAGGCATATAAGATGTAGTAAGATCTCCAAATCGTCCTGGAGTTTGAATCAAATGGTCTGCTGAATCAACCGAGGCTTTCATGATGTCCCCAGCCACGGTATCAACCCAATTATGTCCTCCGAGTATTTGTCTTTCACTTGCGTCTCAAATCCAGACATATGAGATGTAGTAAGATCTCCAAATCGTCCTGGAGTTTGAATCAAATGGTCTGCCGAATCAACCGAGGCTTCCATGATGTCCTCAGCCACGGTATCAACCCAATTATGTCCTCCGAGTATTTGTCTTTCACTTGGGTCTCAAATCCAGACATATAAGATGTAGTAAGATCTCCAAATCGTCCTGGAGTTTGAATCAAATGGTCTACCGAATCCACCAAGGCTTCCATGATGTCCATAGCTGCGGTATCAACCCAATTATGTCCTCCAAGTAATTTTCTTTCACTTACTTCTCAAATCCAGACATATGAGATGTAGTAAGGTCCCCAAATCGTCCTGGAGTTTGAATCAAATGTTCTGCCGAATCAACCGAGGCTTCCATGATGTCCCAAGCTGCGGTATCAACCCAATTATGTCCTCTGAGTAATTTTCTTTCACTTGCGTCTTTAATTCAGACATATGAGGTGTAGTAAGATCTCCAAATCGTCCTGGAGTTTGAATCAAATGGTCTGCCGAATCAACCGAGGCTTCCATGATTTCCTCAGCCACGGTATCAACCCAATTATGTCCTCCGAGTATTTGTCTTTCACTTGGGTCTCAAATCCAGACATATAAGATGTAGTAAGATCTCCAAATCGTCCTGGAGTTTGAATCAAATGTTCTGCCGAATCCACCAAGGCTTCCATGATGTCCATAGCTGCGGTATGAACCCAATTATGTCCTCCGAGTAATTTTCTTTCACTTGCGTCTCAAATACGGACATATGAGATGTAGCAAGATCTCCAAATCGTCCTGGAGTTTGAATCAACTGGTCTGCCGAATCAACCTAGGCTTCCATGATGTCCATAGTTGCGGTATCAACCCAATTATGTCCTCCGAGTATTTTACTTTCACTTGCGTCTCAAATCCAGGCATATGAGATGTTTTAAGATCTCCAAATTGTCCTGGAGCTTGAATCAAATGGTTTGCTGAATCAACCAAGGCCTTCATGATGTCCCCAGCAACCCCAGTAACATCCTGAGCAGCACAAGTCAGACAATCATCCCAAGGAACATTTTTAGTTCTATAACGGTCATGAAAACCATTATTTGCTCTACATGACTTCGGTAAAATCGGAATAAAACCAAAATGTTTGTAGGGATGGTTCTAGCAATTTGATTGTGACTAAACTCGGTCAATTCATAGGGGCCATGCCTTTTTTGATCCATAGAACCAAAGTGAATACGGCTTCAACTATTTTTCCATTGCAGATCATCCATGAATATCATCCATCCCCGAAATATAAGCTTTACGGTCAACACGCGTAACCAAAAGGCTGTTATCTTTTTAAAAAAAACTTGCTCATACCCGTTTTGATCCATAGGACTATATTGGATACCTCTTCAACTATTGTTCCATTCCAGGTAATTGGTCTTTAGGTCTACAGGATTATTATTTTTAAATGGTTCATCCCATTTTGATCCATAGATCCATATTAGATACGCATTCAACAATTATTCCACTCCAGGTCATCGAAGAAATATCTGAAGTCTAGACTTCGTGGCCGGGGACATAATGGAAGCCTTGCTTGATTCGGTAGATCATTTGATTCAATCTCTAGAACAATTGGGAGATCTTAAAACATGTTACATGTCAGAATTTGAGACGCAATTCGCAAACTATCCAAATTCCAGGAAAACTTTGAGATCTTGCAACACCTCATATGCCTTGATTTGAGACGAGTGAAAGACAAACACTCGGGAAATATAATTGAGTTGATACCGCGAGTGAAGAAATCATGAAAGCCTTGGTTGATTTGGTAGACCATTGATTCAAACTCCAGGACAATTTGAAGATCTTACAACATCTTACATGCTAAAATTTGTGACTCAAGTGAAAGACTAATACTCAGAAGACAAAATTGGGTTGACACCGTGGTTAGGGGAACCATGGTAGCCTTGGTTGATTCATTAGACCATTTGATTCAAACTCCAGGACAATTTGGAGATCTTACAAGACCTCATATGCCTTGTTTTGAGATGCAAGTGAAAGAAAAATATTTAGAGTACATTTTGGAGTTGATACCACGGCTTAGGACATCATGAAATCTTTGGTTGATTCGATAGATCATTTGATTTAAGCTCCAGGACAATTTGGAGATCTTAGAACATCTCATATTCCTGTATTTGAGACGTTAGTAGAAGACCAATGCTCAGAAGACAAAATTGGGTTGACACCGCGGCTGGGGACATCGTGAAAGCAGAGATGCATCTGAACACGAGAAAAAAAAACGTTCTGAACACTGCACACTGTTCAAGAGCACTGACCTAACTTAGCAACTTGTATCCTAGGAAAACAAATACAAGCGACGGCATGCTACACATTATTCGGCTAGTAATGGAACACGTGGGCATCTAACGAATAGAAATCAAGCATGCTCGTATGTTTTTGCATAGTTCCAAATCTAAGGAACCTTAGTTACGATGATCGTTTTGCTTGCGTGCACACCCAGTGCACATTGAACTGTGTTCAGAGTTCAAAACTAAGAACACCAAGGCACGCTCTTGGCTCATGTTCTGTTCAAGATGCATCTCTGCGTGAAAGCCTTGTTTGATTCGGCAGAACATTTGATTCAAACTCCAGAACAATTTGGAGATCTTAAAACGTATCATATGCCTGTATTTGAGACGTAAGTGAAAGACAAATAATCGGAGGACATAATTGGTTTAATATCGCGGCTGGGGGCACCATGGAAGCCTTGGTTGATTCATTACACAAATTGATTCAAACTCCAGGACAATTTGGAGATCTAACAACGCCTCATATGTCTTGTTTTGAGACGCAAGTAAAAAACAAATATTCAGAGAACATAATTGAGTTGATACAACGGCTTAGGACATCGTGAAGGCTTTGGTTGATTCGATAGACCATTTGATTCAAACTCCAGGACAATTTGGAGATCTTACAATATCGGATATGCCTGTAGTTGAGACGTTAGTAAGAGACCAATACTCATTAGACAAATTTGGGTTGACATCGAGGCTGGAGACATCGTGGAAGCCTTGATTGATTCTGTAGACCGTTTGATGCAAACTCCAGGACAATTTGCAAATTTTAAAACATCTCATATACATGGACTTGAGACGTAAGTGAAAGACAAATACTCGGAAGGCATGATTGGGATGATACCGCAACTGAGGACATCGTGCAAGCCTCAGTAGATTCGATAGACCATTAGATTCAAACTCCATAACAATTTGGAGATCTTAAAACACCTCATATGCCTGGATTTGAGACGTAAGTGAAAGACAAATAATCGGAGGACATAATTGGGTTAATACCGCGGCTGGGAGCACCATGGAAGCCTTGGTTGATTCATTAGATTATTTGATTCAAACTCCAGGACATTTTGGAGATCTTACAACACCTCATATACCTGGACTTGAGACGTTAGTAAAAGACTAATACTCTGAAGACAAAATTGGGTTGACATCGTGGCTCTGGACATCGTGGAAGCTTTGGTTGAATCTGTAGACCATTTGATTCAAACTCCAGGACAATTTGGAGATATTAAAACATCTCATATACCTGGACTTGAGACGCAAGTAAATGACAAATATTCGGAGGGCATGATTGGGATGATACCGCGGCTGGGGGCACCATGGAAGCCTAGGTTGATTCATTACAAAATTTGATTCAAACTCCAGGACAATTAGGAGATCTTACAACAGCTCATATGTCTTGTTTTGAGACGCAACTGAAAGACAAATACCCAAAGAGCATTATTGAGTTGATACCACGGCTTAGGACATCATAAAGGCTTTGGTTGATTCGAAGACCATTTGATTTAAACTCCAGGACAATTTGGAGATCTTCCAATTTCGAATATGCCTGTATTTGAGACATTAGTGAAAGACCAACACTCAGAAGACAAAATTGGGTTGACACCGAGGCTGGGGACATCGTGGAAGCCTTGTTTGATTCTGTAGACCATCTGATTCAAACTCCAGAACAATTTGGAGATCTTAAAACATCTCATATACCTGGGCTTGAAACGCAAGTAAAAGACAAATAATCGGAGGACAAAATTGGGTTGACACCGAAACTGGGGACATCATGGAAGCCTTGGTTGATTCGGTGGACCATTTGATTCAAACTTCAGGACAATTTGGAGATCTTAAACACGAGACGCAATTGAAAGACAAATCCTCGGAGGACATAATTGAGTTGATACCACGGCTTGGTACATCATGAAGGCTTTGGTTGATTCGGTAGACCATTTGATTCAAACTCCAGGACAATTTGGAGATCTTATAACATCTCCTGGATTTGGAGAGATCTTACAATACCTCATGTAAGACGCAAGTGAATGTATTTGAAAGTATCCTCACTATCAATAAATTAAGTGAAAAACTAGAAATTTTAGCAAAAATTCTTTTTACGTCACATTCGGTTTACGTCCCCCCAATAAGTGATGTAAAAAGAGGGTTGAGTGTACCAAAGAAATTCCCGGAGAAATTCCTGAATAATTGTCAAATTAATTCATGAAAGAGTTCCCTAAGAATTCCTGAAAGAATTCCTGCAGAAATTCCCGGAGGAATTACAGGAGAAATTCCTTGAAGAGTTTCTGAAGAAATTCTAAGCGGAATTCCCATTAGAACTGCTGAAGAAATCCCTGAAGAAAATCTTAGAAGAATTCCTGGAAGAATTTCCGAAATAAATCCAGGAGGAATTTATAAGAAATTCTCAAAAGAATTCCAGAAGGAATTCCCTAAAGAATTCTCTGAGGAATTCCTGAAGAAAATGCCGGAGGAGTTTTTGGAGCAATTCTTTAAGGATGTCCTGGAGGATTTTAGGAGCAATTCCTGGAGAAATTTCCGTAGAAACTGGGAGGAATTCTCGGAGGAATTGTGGAAGGAATTCCAGGAGTAATTCCCGGACGAGCTCCTTGAGGAATTCCAGGAAGAAATCCTTGAGGTATTACCGGAAGAATTTCGCGGGATTTCCTCCTGGAATTGCTCCGGGACTTCCTTAATCAAATCCTTTGGAAATTACTCCATGAATTCTTTCAAAAATGTAGGAATGGAGGAATTCTCGGAGAAATTCCTGGAGGAATTCCCGAAGGTATTATCGGAGGAATTTCCGGAGGAATTCCCGGAGCAATTCCCGGAGGAATTCCCGGAGGAATTCCCGGAGGAATTCCCGGAGGAATTCCCGGAGGAATTACTGGAGAAATTCCCAGCGAAATTTCCGGAGGAATTCCCGGAGGAATTCCCGGAGGAATTCCCGGAGGAATTCCCGGAGGAATTCTTGGAGGAATTCCCGGAGGAATTCCCGGAGGAATTTCCAGAGGAATTCCCGGAGGAATTCCAAGAGGAATTCCCGGAGGAATTCCAAGAGGAATTCCCGGAGGAATTTCAAGAGGAATTCCCGGAGGAATTCCAAGAGGAATTCCCGGAGGAATTCCAAGAGGAATTCCCGGAGGAATTCCAAGAGGAATTCCCGGAGGAATTCCAAGAGGAATTCCCGGAGGAATTCCAAGAGGAATTCCCGGAGGAATTCACAGCGGAATTCCCGGAGGAATTCCCAGAGGAATTCCCAGAGGAATTCCCGGAGGAATTCCCGGAGGAATTCCCGGAGAAATTCCCGGAGGAATTCCCGGAGGAATTCAAGGAGGAATTCCCGGAGGAATTCCCGGAGTTCCCAGAGGAATTCCCGGAGGAATTCACGGAGGAATTCTAGGAGGAATTCACAGAGGAATTCCAGGAAGAATTTCCACAGGAATTCCAGGAGGAATTTTCAGAGGAATTCCCGGAGGAATTCCAAGAGGAATTCCCGGAGAAATTTTCAGAGGAATTCCCGGAGAAATTTTCAGAGGAATTCCCGGAGGAATTCCAGTAAGAATCACGGAGGAATTCTCGGAGGAAATGCTGAAAAAAATCCTAGAGAAAATTTCTTAGAATCCTCCGCAGCAACTTCGGGACGAATTTCCGAAAGAAATCCTACACTATTCCCAGGAAGACTTCTTGAAGACATTATTGAAGGAATTTTCGGAGTTATTTCAGAGAATTTAATTATGGAAGTGTTGGAGGAACTCCAGGAGAATATCCCGGAAAATCTCCTGGAGGAATTCCCGGAGGAGTTCCCGGAGGAATTCCCAGAGGAATTTCCGGAGAAATTCGCGGAGGAATTCCCAGAGCAATTCCCTAAAAAAAATTCCAAGAATTCCTGCAATAATTCCTTTGGGAATTCCTCCAGGAAATCTTAACAAATTCTTCCAGGAAATATTGGGAAATTTCTGGATGAATTCTCAGAGGAGTAATTGAAGGGATTACTGTAGAAATTCTCGGAGGAATTCTTGGAGGAATCCCTGGAGAATTGCTAAGAAGAATTCCCTGGAGAAATTCCCGGAGTAATTCCTTGAATCCCGAAGGAATTCCTCCGGGATTGTCTTCGGGAATTCCTTCGGAAATTCCTTCAGGAATTCCTCCGAGAATTCCTCCAGGAATTTCCCAGGGAATTCCTCTTAAATATTGTCCAGGCATTCCTCCAAAAATTCCTCAAGGAATTCCTCCAAGATTTTCTACAGGAATCCCTCCGAGAGTTCTTCCGGGAATACTTCCGGGAATTTCTCCTTCAATTACTTGTCTGAGAATTCCTCCAGGAATTTCCCAAGAAATCCTTGAGGAATTCCCAAAGGAATTATTGGAGGAATTCTGGGAAAATTTTTAGAGCAATTCCCTGAGAAAAAATCCTCCTCGCTCCGGGAAATCCTCCAGACGTTCCTACGAAAATTCCTCCGGGAATTCCTGAAGAAATTTCCGAAGGAGAAAAAAAATTCTAGAGGAGTTTTTTGAAGAATTCTTAAAGGAATTCTGGAGAAATTCTTGGAGAAACTCCCTGAGGAAAATTTCTCCTGGAACTCCTCCGGGAATTGCCACTAGAATTCTTTCGGAAATTCCTCCGGGAATCACTCCGCGAATCCCTCTGGGATTTCCTCAGGGAATTCCTTCGGGAATTTCTCCGAGAATTCATTCGGGAATTCATTCGGGAATTCCTCCGAGAATTCCTCCGCGAATTACTCTGGAATTACCAAGAATTCTTCCAGGAATCCGTCCAATAACTCCTCCAGGAATTTCTCCAAGAATTCCTGTAGGAATTCCTCCGGGAATACCTCCGGGAATTTCTCCAGCTATTTTCTCAAAGAATTTCTCCAGAATTTCTAGCGGAAATTCCTCTGGGAATTCCTCTAGGAACTCCTCCGGGAACTCCTCCAGGAACTCCCCTGGGAATTCCTCCATGACCTTCTCCAGGATTTTCTCTAGGAACTCCTCCGGGAATTCCTCTAAGATTTTTTCCTGGAATTTCCTCTGGAATACCTCCAGGAATTCCTCCAAGAACTCTTTCAGGAATTCCTTCGGGAGTTCCTCCGAGAATTTCTCCAAGAATTTTTCCGTAGGTATTCCTGAAAGAATTTCCGGAGGAATTCCCGAAGGAATTTCCGGAGGAATTCCCGAAGGAATTTTCGGAGGAATTCCCGAAGGAATTTCCGGAGGAATTTCCAAAGGAATTTCCGGAGGAATTCCCGAAGGAATTTCCGGAGGAATTCCTGAAGGAATTTCCGGAGGCATTCCCGAAGGAATTTCCGGAGGAATTCTCGAAGGAATTACCGGAAGAGTTCCCGAAGAAATTTCCGGAGGAATTCCCGAAGGAGTTTCGGGAGGAATTCCCGAAGGAGTACCCGGAGGAATTCTCGAAGGATTTTCCAGAGGAATTCCCGAAGGATTTCTTCCTTCATGGAATTCATGGAGTGATTTCCGGAGGATTTAATTAACGAAGTCCCGGATGAATTCCAGGAGGAAATTTTTGGAAATCCTGATACAATTTCCGAAGGAATTTTTAGGATATTCTCGAATCAATTCTTTTTAGTAATTGTTCAGAAATTCCTCCAAGAATTCCTCCAATCAGTCCTCGGAGAATTCCTCCAGAAATTTCCCTAAAGGTATTCCCAGAAGAGTATATTCTTCATGAAATTCCTGAAGAAATTCTTGGAGGTAGATCCGGAGGAATCCCTGAACGAAAACTTAATCCATTTCTTCGAGTGTTCCTCCGGGAATTCCTTCGAGAATTTCTTCGGGAATTCCTGCGGGACTTCCTTCGGGAATTTCTCCTGGATTTCTTCCAGAAATTCCTTCGGGAATTCTTTCTGATTCCTTCGGGATTTATTCCAGGAGTTCCTTCGAGAATTTCTTAAAAAATCCATCGGAAATTGTTCCAGGAATTCCTCTAGTAGTTTTTCGGGATTTCCTTCTGGAGTTCCTCCAGCACTTCCTGAATCAAATCCTCCGAAATTAACTCCAAGAATTCTTTCAATAATGTCTTCTGGAAGTCTTCCTGGGTATACTGAAGGAATTCTTTCGGAAATTTGTCCCGAAGTTACTGCGGAGGTTTCTAAGAAATTTTCTCTAGGAAGTTTTTAAGCATTTCTCACGAAAATTTCTCCAGGAATTCCTCCGAGAATTCCTCCAGGAATTCCTCCGGGAATTCCTCCAGGAATTCCTTCTGGGATTCCTCCAGAAATTCTTCCGGGAACTCGTCCGAGAATTCCTCCAGGAATTCTTCCAAGAATTCTTCCAGGAATTCGTTCAATAATTCCTCCAGGAATTTCTCCAAGAATTCCTGCAGGAATTCCTCCGGAAATACCTCAGGGAATTTCTCCAGCTATTTTCTCTAAGAATTTCTCCAGAATTTCCAGCGGAAATTCCTCCGGGAATTCTTCCAGGAACTCCTCCGGGAATTCCTCCAGGAACTCCCCTGGGAATTCCTCCAGGAACTTCTCCAGGATTTTCTCTAGGAACTCCTCCGGGAATTCCTCTAAGATTTTTTCCTGGAATTTCCTCTGGAATACCTCCAGGAATTCCTCCAAGAACTCTTTCAGGAATTCCTTCGGGAATTCCTCCGAGAATTTCTCCAAGAATTCCTCCAGGATTTCCTCCATGAATTCCTTCTGGAATTACTCCAAGAATTCCTCCGGGATTTCCTCCAAAAATTCCGTCTGGAATTCCTCTAGGAATTTTCCAGGGAAATTCTCTTAAAATTTCTCCAGGAAAACTTTCAAGAATTCCTCCAAGAATTTCTACAGAAATTTCTCCGTGAATTCCAAGATTTCTTCCATGAATTCCTCCAGGAATGTCTCAAGGAATTCCTCCGGGATTACCTCGAGGAATTCCTCCGAGTATACCTCGAGGAATTCCTCCGGGATTACCTCCAAAAAATCCTCCCGGAATTCCTTGAGGAATTTCTCCAGAAATACCTCCAGGAATTCCTTCGGAAATTCTTCCTGGGAGTATTTCCGGTTTGCTGGGGCTTTTCCTGGAGGAATTTTTAGGGAAATTTCCAGAGAAAATTCTCGGAGGAAGAATTTCTCCACTAATTGCCCCCGGGATTCTTCCACTAATTGATCCAGGAGCTCTACCAGAAATAGTTCTATTAATGGCTTCAGGAATTCCTCCATCAATTGCTTCAGGAATTTCTCCAGCAACTCCTTTAGGGTTTGTTCCAATAATTGCTTCGGAAATTCCTTTCAAAATTAATCCGGGAATTATTCTAGGCATTTCTGCGGGAATTTCTCCAACAATCCCTTCAGGATATTCATTAGAAATTCCGTCACTAATTGCTTCAAATATTCCTCCAGCATTACCTAGGACTTTGTGCAAGGACTCATCCACTAATTCCTCCAAAAAAATTTCCACTTATTGCTCCAGGAATTTATCCAGCACTGCTATCTGGACTTCCTCCATGATTTCCTCCAGAAATTTCTCCAGGGTTTCTTCAAGGAACTCCTCCAGGAATAGGTCACCTAATTGCTTCAGGAAATTCTCCACTAATTTCCTCGAGAAATCCTCCAGCACTTCTCTAGGAGTTCCTCTAGGAACTCATCAGGAATTAATTCAGGCATTCTTTCTGAAATTCCTCCAGGAACTCTTGTGGGAATTTCTCCAGGAATGCCACCAGGAAGTTTCGCGATCATGTCGCCAGAAATTATTTCCGAAATGTCTTTGGGAATATTTCCAAAAATTCCTCTAGGAATTTCCTCTAAAATTAACCTAATCTTAAATTTCACCCAGAAGTTTATCCGGAAGCTCAACGACTACACTGGCATATGGGACAAACTAAAAGGTTTTTTTAATTTTCTAATTAAATAAATATTCGTATTGAACGGTCACAATAAGAATGAGAAATATGACAATTACAGGTTCAAATTTGAAAATGACTAAAATCAATGTGGAACTCATATGCGATTATCCATTTGTGTCTGAGAAGTTGGAGGCATAATTGAGTCAAAAAAAACCGGAGTGAGTTTGTCAATATGGTAAGAAAGCATTGCTCGAACTAGAGATGGTCGATGGTCGCCTTTGGATCCAGGCTCGTCAAGAAACAAAAACCAAACTGTTTAGGGAATTGGTCGATGATTTGTTTATTATGTTATTCGAGCTGAACAAATATTCAATTATTCAATACAGATGCTCTTGCTCAGTAAATTGTCCATGGTTTTCATCGTACCCTTGCTTTGAAAATGTTTACTCGTATAATGAAACGAGATAAAAGCAATTAGTAACTGCACTAATTGATTTTTTAACAATTGATTTAACAAGATTTTTGTTTTGGAATAATTTGAAGAAAACCCCTGCGTGGTTATTTGAAGTCATGATTTTGTTCGAGCTGCAAGGAGTTTTTTCTATATGTCACGAGCAACCAATTGGAATACAGAAGAAGTCATCGTTGCCAGAAGTTGCCATCGCTGCTGTAAAACAGTGTAGTACCAGGAGTCACTCGATGAACTGCCGATAGCCGATCCCGATTAGGGAAAGGAAGTGAAGCCGCGACGGCCTTACCTCAAATAGAGCTGGATACAAAATCTGCAAAAAGATTTAGATTGAAACACAGCAGAATATCGCGGCTATGGCAGCTCCAGAAGCTGACGACCGGTGGCACTGCCTTTGCGAAAAAACGATGATTTCCACAACGTCGTTGAAGCTATCATTCTATCGAATCTATTCCGTTCACCGATGGGCAAAACGGAAATGCGTTGCGTTGCGTTGTAACGGAGTATTTCGTAGATTGCATACTGATAGTTGTCATGTATATTCTTTACCTTTCTTACCCCAATTGCTTATGGATTTCCATTTGGGATTCAATGGAAATCCAATTGAGGGTCCAAAATGATAAAACATGAAAGCTATCATTGCCGGCCACGCCCATCTTCTCCGTTACTAGGAAAGGGAAGGAAATGATGATATGACATCTACTTAACGAAAGGCCAGCGACTCACCGACGCCCTCATAGATGTCAAGGAATTGGATGGTGGGTAGGGTATGTGGTTTAGGAGTATCATTATAAGCAAATGATAGAAAATTTGTGGAAATACGTTGGGAGTGACTTTGCTAAGAAATTTATGTCACTCCATTATCCTTGCCGATGATTTTCCTCGGATGGGGCGAAGGTATTAGCCTTGCCCTGGCTAATGGCCTAGGTTTAAGCGCCTTTGCTCGCTCTCTGAAACGAAAAAAGAGCAAAAAGAAATTAAATTCCCCTCCCCCCCTGATATGATAATGATTTTGATCAACAAATCACCGATGGGCAAAACGGAAATGATTCACAAAGTCGGTTGCGAAGGTTTTGCGTTTGGTACTGTATTTGCTCCACTTGACTCGCAACACCACCAAATCGACTAACGAATGAAAACAGAAAATATTTTGTTTTTCGCCTACTGCTTTTAATTGTCAAAATTCCTTTGGTAATAACTCGAAATTTTCCTTGACCGTTTTACTTAAGAACTGCATACTAGGCTTTATGCTAGAATAAGCCTCCTGTCAAATTTTCAGCTAATTCGGATAAAATTTAGAGGTGGCTCAAGTCGATTTAGTATTTTTGGGCTATTTTCAATTTTGAAAAAAAAAATCTGAAGTGATATAAAAAACTAATTCAATGTTCAGCTTCTGATCTTTAAGAATTTAACGTTAAATCGCACATTGGCAATTATATTACTCAAATGTCCAGGGAAAACATCGGAACAATAATATAATAAATTAGCAATGGTTTGTCATAAATTGGAGAATTTTGTAGAGCAACGACTTTTAGGGAAAACAGTGTTTTTATGCACTTTTTAAGCAGTGCAGTCAAAACGTGAACGGAAAGAATCGCAATGTTTACAAGACTTGTAGAGCACACCAAAAGCTTCCGTACAGAGGTTGTTGCGATAGTTTCCGGCGTCTCTTGTTAGATTTTTTTTAAATTGAAAATAGCCCAAAAACACTAAATCGACATGAGCCACCTCGAAATTTTATCCGAATTAGCTGAAAATTTGACAGGAGGCTTATTTTAGCATAAGAATTGTGATTCTTGGCTGACCGGTTGAATTTTTGATACTTTTTGAAAACATGAAGAGGTCTAACGGTTATATTGCCAGCTACAGGCAAAGCCAGACCCAACGAATACCTTCCTTATTATCCAACTCCGTGGTATTTATGAGAGTGTCGCTAAGTCGATGGCCTCTCGTTAAGTAAGTACCACATCAACACTTCCTTCCTTTCCCTAGTTACGGTGAAGATGGGCGTGGCCAGGAGTAGTAATCCTCATGCTTTTGTTATTTTTGTTTAAGACTGGAATCAAGGACCACTCCCCTTCTTGATTTCTGATAGCATTCTAGATAAGGATCTCAAAAGTAAAACATGGGTATCACTAGTGTCCAATCTACGAAATACACCGTAACAATGCTAAATCACCCTCACTTCCCTCCAATCATCCGGAACAATGTTGCACTCCAGTAACTAATTGAACAAGCTCAATAAGGGTTCTATCACAAACGCCCTAATGACATTCGCCCGAATGACAAACGCCCAAATAGACCAGACGCTCGAAAAAAACAAACTCCCGAAAAGACCATTGGCCCGACTATATGCCCGAATGAACTCATCAACACTTGTTAAAAAAAAATTGTGACTTATAAAAAGAAATAGTATATTTGATTTCCTACTATATCTCATATTTTGTTGTTCACGTCTCACACATGTATCTAAATATTCGTTTCGTTTATGTGTGAAATAAAAAGAAAAATAACGACGTTATGTACTTTCTTTTTCATAAAATTCAAATAATGACTTGATTCCTTTATACACGTATGCATAAAATCCTGTAAGGTAGCTTCACACCTCGGGAATTCGGTCCGCCGATTTTTTCCACAGGGCACAGGGACCATAATCAGGCGAAAACTTTCCCGAGGTGTAAAGCCCCATTTAACATTGGTTATAAATAAAATCTACTCATCACTGTCTTGCAATCCATTCACATAGGAAAAAAATTAGTTTCAATCGCTCAGCATTGTTGAGAGATTCAAATGTTGAAATATATGTATGCTGGTCATTTATACCGGTCCACAAACATCCTGAAATGAATCAAAACCTGACGGAATAATTAGAGCTGTAGCGAAAAGTAACGTTGCAAGGATATTTATTTAAACCAATCGTCAAAAATAAGAGGCGCATATAGGAAATCGCCCTTCTTTTCTTCATACATTGTTCTTTCTAAATGTATTGAAGACGTGATTTCTTCCCTAAGTAATAATTAGGTAAGACGGTATAATGCGCCCCCCTTTGATTTCTAGAAAACTATAACTAATTAAGGGTCAAAATCAGTTGGTACCTATGAGTATTTGTAAACCCACCATACTATGTGAATGTGGAAGTATTTTTGTATTACACAATGAAAATAATAGCAAAATACAAAAAGTTGCAGTTTTCATGTAACTTTTTATATTTGTTTACTCAACATTATGGAGCGACTCTGGCATACTGTCCGCAAAACTCGCATTGGAACACTCAGTTTGGCAACAAAATAACTTTTCTCAGTGGTTAATAAGATACAAAATGTAACGATTTTCGAAAACATGTTTCACTGGCCAAACTGCCCCAGTGTAGGCAGGACGATATGCCCTTACCTACTGGACACAAGCGCAGCGATCCTGCAGCAGTTGCTTCCAAATTGTATGGAAAATATTGAAATGTAATTCACACCTGCTTGAATGGACTTATGTTGGTTTTTTAATGTCAAGCGCATAAGGATTTGTAACCTTTTAATATACTAATGAAGGGCTATGAAACGTCTTTGGTTGAGGTGGGGCGTATTGCCCAGGCACTTTTTAAAATTCATTTTTTCACGGCTTTTCAAAAAAGCTTTATTACGTGTTATCTGTAATATTTTTATATGACTACTCACGGGCAATGCATTTGCGACTTCCTGGACTACCAAATAACACAAAGTTACATAAATTGCGTTGAAAAATAAAAAGGAGTTGCCTTAGGGGGGGCATATTATACCGTCTTACCCTTTCAAGCAAAATTCGTTTTAAAGATAAGCAAAAACGAGAAACGTCCTATAATGTAACGCCGGTGACGACGTGATGAACTCTTATAACCATCAGAATGTGACGATACTTACTTACTTGATACTTGATGGGCTACAGCTCTTCGATAAACCTACGCCGAATGGAGTATCCTTCTCTACTGGACTCGATCCTGGGCCAATGGCTTCCAGTCGCCCTGAACATTGAGCGCCCTCAGGTTCTCTTCAACTGCAAAAATCCGTCGTGTACGCGGCCTTCCACGAAGCCTGCGGCCTCTTCCGGGTTCTCTACTAAATATTATCTTCGCTTGACGTTCTTCTGGCATACGAACAACGTGACCAACCCACCGTAGTCTGCCGTGTTGTATAAGCTTAATAATATCCAGCCCTTTATATACCTGGTACAATTCGTGATTCATGCGACGCAGTCAGATACCGTTCTCTTGTTTACCGCAGAGTATTGTCCGCAGCACCTTACGCTCAAACACTCCGAAAGCTCTCCGATCAGCCTCCTTTAACGTCCATGTTTCATGGCCGTATAAAGCCACCGGAAGAATCAGGGTAGTATACAGTGCGAGTTTTGTTTTCGTTTGCAGACTACGGGATTTAAGCTGGTTATGAAGTCCGTAATAAGCCCTTTTTACAGCTGCAATACGCCTTTTCACCTCGCGGGTAACATCATTATCGCACGTCACTAATGTTCCAAGATACACAAATTCTTCCACCACTTCAAATTTTTCACCATCCAACACCATTTCACTACCACCACCACTAATTAACCCACGTTGATTGCCAGCGACCATGTACTTCGTTTTGCTGGTATTGATCTTGTCTCGCTGTCTCTCTCTTAAAAGGCACAAAAGCCTCTTCCACGGCACGGCGATCAATTCCGATAATATGGATATCGTCCGCAAAACCCAGCAGCATATGCGATCTTGTGATAATGGTACCGCTTCTTTGCACGCCAGCTCTCCTAATCGCTCCCTCGAGCGCTATATTGAACAGTAGATTCGAGAGTGCATCACCATGCTTTAATCCATCTAAGGTAACAAATGACGTCGATATTTCATCCCCAACCCTTACACTTGATCTCGATCCGTCCAACGTTATATGAATCAGCCGTATCAGTTTCGCCGGAAAGCCTTCGTTCAAGCATAATTTTCCATAATTCATTCCGTTTCACTGAATCGTACGCCGTCTTGAAATCAATAGACAGGATGATGTGTCTGCAAGTTGTACTCCCGGAATTTATCAAGGATTTGTTTCAGGGTAAACTTTTGATCCGTTGTTGATCGGCCCTCACGAAAACCAACTTGGTATTCGCCGACGAAGGACTCTTCAAGCGGTCTCAATCTGTTGAACAGAGTACGGGACATAATTTTGTACGCCGAATTAGGGAGGGTTCTTCTTCTTCTTATTGGCATTACATCCCCACACTGGGACAGAGCCGCCTCGCAGCTTAGTGTTCATTAAGCACTTCCACAGTTATTAACTGCGAGGTTTCTAAGTCAGGTTACCATTTTTGCATTCGTATATCATGAGGCTAGCACGATGATACTTTTATGCCCAGAGAAGTCGATACAATTTCCAATCCGAAAATTGCCTAGACCGGCACCGGGAATCGAACCCAGCCACCCTCAGCATGGTCTTGCTTTGTAGCCGCGCGTCTTACCGCACGGCTAAGGGAGGGTTATTCCTCGGTAATTGGCGCACTCCAGTCTGTGCCCTTTCTTAAAGAGAGGGCAAATGAGACCGTCCAACCAGCTAGCAGACATTTCCTCGTCTACCCATATTTTCGACATAATATGGTGCAGAACTTCATAAAGCTGCTCACTGCCATGTTTGAGAAGTTCAGCCGGGAGCTGGTCCTTCCTCGGTTTTATCTGTCAGCAAATTCCCTTGTTGTTCGTTGCACATGACGGGAGATGGCGCTGTCTTTCTCCGCACGCCATTGACAGACTCATAAAACCTCCGCATATCGTTCTGCTCCATTTTTTACTGCGCCTCACTAATAACTTATTCTTCGTACTCTTTCTTCTTCCTGCAGTGGGTTCGTTTTTCGGCTGTTCTTGCTTCCTTGTACCGATCTCTATTCGATCGAGTACCCGACACCAACATTCGGCTTCTGGCAACGTTCTTCTCGTCTGTCACTCTCTGACACTCCACATCGAACCAACCCGTCCTGGGTCGCCTCTGTGCAGTGCCTACCACTTCTCGTGCTGTTGTGCTCCTTCCGCCGACAATCGCTGGATATTGTAACGCATCGTTCGCTGTGATCTTTCGTTCGATACAGCTGACAACCGTGATCTTCGGACCTCTGAATGTCCGCACATCGATAACATCCGAGAAATGGCGCCCATCCACCAGAACATGGTATATCTGGTTCAGTGGCGTAGCCACGGGGGTGGTTTTGGACATAAAACCCCCCCCCCCCAGAGACAACATTTTTAGAACGATTTTTTTTTCTAAAAAAAATAATGTTCAGAGAACTCCCCCCCCCGAAAAAATTTCTGGCTACGCCACTGATCTGGTTGCAAGTTTCACCATTTGGGTGTCTCCAGGTGTGCTTTCGGATGTTCTTTCGTGCAAAGTAGGTGCTACTGATGGCCACCTCTCTGGCAGCAGCAAAATTTACTAGCCGTAGGCCGTTGTCATTGGTAGCGGAGTGAAGGCTCTCCCTACCGATTATGGGACGGAAAAAGTCCTCTCTGCCGACCTGAGCGTTAGCGTCTCCGATAACAATTTTCACTTCATGCTTTGGGCACTCTCCATAGGCTTTATCAAGACATCCATAAAACGTGTCTTTCACGTCGTCGGATTTATCGTTTGTCGGTGCGTAAACGTTGATTAGGCTGTAATTGTTCGCCCCTGCCTATTATTTTTTCCGATAGGAGAGTTAATTTCAAGCCATTTTGCTAAAAATAGTGTTCACTTTTATCCATCGTGCGATTTTATACATCCATTTTTCTGTTGGAATCATATATGACCCCGTGGGCCTGAAAGGGTTAAACAATGTCGCTGAGTTTAAGAATAGTTGTTGTTTTGAACCTTTCGGTAATAATAGAAGAGACCCTCTCAAAGCCGTCGTTTCCCAATATGTATTAAAGAATATATGGACAAACCTTAATAAAGATCTGAAAAGCGGATGTTATGCAAAAGTAGCGGGAGCTCATCAGGACATTGTAGATCTTACTATTAAGCCGAAGGCGCTGCTGATACTTATAACATGACGATCTGGCTCTTCAGCAACTCTTTAATCATTCGAGCACAAAGTAGCATGCATCCCAAAAGTCGAGTGTATATATATTAAAGTGGGGTGCAGTTGTATGGAAAAACGCAAACTTGATCCAATCAAGTAAAATCAAGGCGTTTTTGAATCGTTTTGTGAGCCCAATAAACTGTGCAGAGAATGGGGTCGATTGGTTGCGTCATCGATTTCCGCAACACGTTTGAATTTTATTTGTAAATTAATGTGGGAAAAGGTTCATTTTAGCTCCTAGCGTTAATATTACTATAGTTAATATTTCATTTTCCGTTACCCGGGAAGTTGATTCCTGGGAAAAATGAAAACCCTATGAAGAACGTAGCAGTTCATTTTGCTTGGCCAATAGCAATACTTCACTTTAAGCCTACAGAGAGTCTGCACATGTTTACTCACCTTCTATTGCTCACTTCATTCCTCTCCACCTGGTCTCCAGAGGATCACAATCAAGGAACATTATCACCGGATTTCGTTCGACATTCTCTGGCTATGTGCCCGGTCCACTGTAGTTATCTGTCTTTCGCAGTGAAGGCTCCTCCAACATCGTTAATTCTCGTGCCGGAAGTGCAATCATTTTTAAATGTATTCTTAGGAAGGCATTCAATTTTTATTAAGAAAAGACTGCATGTTCTCTTTTATATTTTTATATGGTTACCCTGTGAGCAAATATACCAACTATATTTACATTCCGGGTTATGAGTGATATAATAAACACGCTACCGTTTATAAGCATGTTTTGATGACTTTTCTTTTCCTCACATTTTTAAAACCTCTAATCCGAACATAAAATAGTAAGTTCATGCTTAAAGGCATTTTGTGTCGATGCTCACCCCGGCACGCAAAGTACAAACTAATCTTCTAAATACCATTCCAATGTTTAAAATGCTGTTAGCCACAGATTCGACGATGATATCGATCTCCGTTGTGAAAACGATTGTATGAGTCAAAAGAAAAACTTTTTAATGTTGATCGTTTCTTCTCATGCGGTAGTCATTCCTGGTGTTATGGTTTCGTAACGGCTAGCTATATAAAACACAGTAACTGCTATCGTTAGTCAGAGTTTGGAATCGCACCCCAAGTGCTAACCGTCGTATGCTAGCAGAAACGGAACGACCTCTTGTTATTTGCCATCCCACTACCAGAGAGCATCCCCTCAAAGGAAACTTTTATGGACTGGTCCTCCTCCGTGCGATGATGATGATGACGAAGACAGAACGTGCTCGGCATTTTACAACTTTATAGTTTTCACGTATGTTGTCGGTGTGCACTGGCCGTGTACTTCATACTCGCTATCACGCTTGTCACCCGTTAAATTAGGTTATTGTCAAAGAGGGCACAGAAAATGTTCAAACTCGTGACATCCAATACCCATCTAGATTAAAGATATCTGATCAAAAATAGATATTGGATTCTTCATTTGTCATTGTAGTAAAGTTTTGCTCCATTCTCCTGATGTCGATCAACGTAAACGTACTTTGCTCATTTTTTCAAATTTAAACAGGTTAACTTTGCTAATCAACAAGATGAAAATACACAAGGGAAATTTTTTAATTTTTCAGATTAAACCCTACCCGTAGCCAAGTCACGACAGACAAAGCGTGCGTAGGGAGGATAAGTCCGTTTAAAGTGTTTGCATTTGACATCATAGTCGTAGTCGTCGTCGAAACTGTCGTCTCAATTCTCCACCACTGAATTACTAATAGTGGAACTTTTTTTTTCATCTAAAGCCAAGTCACTTCATGAAAGGCGCCACATAATCCGCGGTCCAGTAGCATATTGCAGCCCGTAGATGTTCCACGATATAATTTTCAACCCTCCAAACGATGGACTCGTCTACCAGGGCTTTGCGGCAAAAGTAAAGCGAACAGCGGGGTTTTCCGGATGGCAATGTACAAAAGAATTGTTATCGATTTGTTCTACATAAATTTAATTCATTCAATATGGCTAAAAACTTGATTTGTAAATGAGCAGTTTCACATGAAATAACGATTACAAAATTTCAGGCATCGATCATTTTGTTCAAAACCGGGCAAATGTTAGGCCAATCTTGAAAAACAGCACTTTTTCGATTTTATGTTTTAAATTTTAAAAATATTTAGAGACGTCAAAAAATATGGGTTCTTTGGGAAAGTCGGCCTTAAATAAAATAAAGAATCGATTAAGCAAATAAAAATGTTTGACAGGAAATGTCGTTTCCGGACATTTTTGAGTTCATTCTTTAGAATCAAACTTTACTAAAAGTATACACAGTGGATATTCCATACAGAGGTATTTCTTTTCTTATTTATCACCAATCTCATCGTTAGTATTAGAGATCACTCAGTTTTCCCCATTTTCCCAGATAGGCACAGAAGAGGGTGTGTTCGTTGTGCGACCAAACCGCATTGCTGATGAGAGTTTTTAAATGCAGTTTGTTTTTGTTTATTTTAGTAATTAATGTTGGTGGCGAAAGTGCACAAACATACAATATTAATATGCTCCTGGTGGCGGATATATGATTCAATTATGTTTTGCACTGTCTGTCCTGTATTGAAGGGAAGAACCACCGACCTAATGTTGGTGATATCGTACTTGTCGTAAGTAAGACTACCAAAAGATTTGCGCCATATAGGTGGTGATAAAAGTGATCAAAGTTATATATTTGTTAGGGGAAGAGGTTCGGTTGTGGGCACCCCTTGATTTATTTTGACTTTGAACGTTAATATCTCAGCCGTTTCTCGATGGATTTCCATATATATATATATATATATATATATATATATATATATATATATATATATATATATATATATATATATATATATTTACCATTCGATTAAGGAAAAGTTAACGCTTCTAAAAATACTATTTTTCATCTATTTATTATCGATAATTGATAAAAAAAAAACTGCAAACAAGACCATGCTGAGGGTGGCTGGGTTCGATTCCCGGTGCCGGTCTAGTCAATTTTCGGTTTGGAAATTGTCTCGACTTCCCTGGGCATAAAAGTATCATCGAATTAGCCTCATGATATATGAATGCAAAAATGGTCGCCTGGCTAAGAAAACTCGCAGTTAATAACTGTGGAAGTGCTTTTAGTGGAAGTGAACACTAAGCTGCGAGGCGGCTCTGTCCCAGTGGGGGATGTAATGCCAATAAGAAGAAGAAGAAGAAGCGAATAAATTAAATGCCAGACACTTGTGATTCCTCAACTATCTGCCGTCGCCAAGCGATTACGTTTTTTACATTGAAAAAAAAATGTATCTTGTATGAAATTGTGTCACTGGAAAGAACCCGCATTTCCATTCAATAATACCAACAATAAAAGATCAGAATCTTGCGAGACAATAGTGCTGTCCAATGAGAGCTTAAAGTAGCTCGAAGTTTCTCCCTGTCCTGCTCATGCCCATTTGTTGACAAAAAAGAACGAGCAGGATGGGAACAACTTCGAGCTACTTCGAGCTGCTCATTCGACAGAACTAAATTTAGCTTTATATCTCTAATTCGCCTTAGAAGCTACCGCGGCGAACACTTTCTGCAGCAACCAACACCGCTACTGACGCCATCATAGCCTTTACATTTTCTGTCATTTTGAAAAAAAATATTCACTAATACACACTCTTCGGATTAAAATGGAGGTCCTTAACCGATTTACTCTAAATGCGCTTTTACAAGACAACTCCTATCAGTAGCCAAATCATGGTAAGGGAGAACGGTCCAAAATGCACCCCTTAAGCTTTTTCGATGTTTTCCCAACCATTTCAACGTATAGGTGCAAAATTTACAAACCCAGCTACATTTCACAATGATCTCCCATTTAAAACAATAAGATTTTCATGACTTTCTGACGCATTATAAAAATGTTTTAAAAATTAGCCTGGGGCAAAACGCCCGAATGGTGGTCTAAAATGACTCAATGAATCACCTGCTTTGAGCGTGCTTACAGCGGCACACTAGGAGTTAACTTTCTGAAATCAGTATGGCGAAAGGCATCTAAGGTTCGATTTCTCAAAATTAAGCACCTTTATCGAAAAAATTGTAACAAGTGGTGTGTCTGTCGTTTCGAGGTGTGTGAGATTTTCGCGTTTTTTATTCCGTGTAATAAATATATATATTGACAAACCAAGAACATGTTTGAATATGCGCTAAGCATCACAACCACCCATCACCCACCGGAAAGGATGCAGACACCACACACAGTTCCGCTATTCACCACCAGTTGCAGGATCACGGAAAACTGGGCGGCCATTGGGACCAGTGGCGTAGAAGACGCCATGATGAGCGAAAAGCTTGGAGGGGAAATTAGGTAGGTCGAGGGTATGAAAAGGAGATGCGCCATTGCTAGGGATCATTATTCAATCGACAGCCTAATTCGACAGACGTGAGCGATTAAGCAATAAAGTTAAAAAACCAGATTGAAAATTATAAGAAACCCCTCCCTAAGTGAAACGGTACTTACTACCACCTTTCCCCAATGTGCTCGCAGGACCCCTCTTTTCTTTGTGGGTTTTGCGTCGGAGCTGCCCGTGATAGTTCCGGTTGAACCAGTCCAGCTAACGTGTAGTGACCAGTTGCCGTCTCGACAATACGTACCAGGATACGAAAGCTGCCCCGGTCCGAACGTCTAATAAGGATCAGCCCCGGCATAACATCCCCCAATTGTCCGTGGACGCCGCCATTTTATTCGGAACTTCGCGATGCCGTCAATTTCGTCCGCGAATAGCTCGTCGGAGGAGGACAAGCGGCTGAGCATCGTCGTGGAGTCGGAAGCAGTACGGAGGCGAACGTAGGAAGAACGGCCTAGAGGTCAGCGGACCGGAGAAGCGGCCCCGCCAACAGAAGAAGAGTAGTGAGAAGGTGAAGAAGGTAGGAGATAGACGGTTAAGGAAGTGGGAGAAGTGAAGGTACCTGTGTGTTTAATAAAGTGGGTGAAGTTGCTAACGGTATTCAGGTGTTTTCTTGGTCGCGAGAGAATCAAGCGCGTATGCCGACCCTGAGGTTTTGAGGAGGGAGTCTCATGTGTGCCGAAGTGAGGGCTGCCCCATTAGTTACAAAATATTTGGTAGGCGTAGTAGCAGACACCTTCCTACATAACCGGTACCAAATAGTTATTATCATGAAAAGTTTCTATTTTCGAGAAAACCCGCGTTAGATGTCTTTCACCATACAAATTTCTGGCGGTTAACTCATGCCGGCTATTTTGCGCATATACTATAGCGCCTGGATGTGACAGTAGAGTGGCCCAAGCTTATATGGAAAAAGTGAAAAGTCTGGAATTTCAAACCTTGCACCCTTAAATGACAGTTTGGGGGTCCCAGAAGCTCCCCTGAAAATTTCAGCTCATTCGGTCCAGTGGTTGGCGTGCGCAAATGGCTCAAAATTTGTATGGGAAAAGTGATCCAAATGTATGGGGAAACGCAACCGTTTCAGTTTTTTGCTTCTAGGTGGCGCTGTAGTCGACGGATTCCTGTTGTGGACAAAATGTAAAACCTTTTTTATATAAGGAAGCGACTGGTGAAGACCGGATGTAAATCCCTTTGAAATTGGCCAAGTTATAAGCATCCAAAGTCGAGGGTGTCGAGCGTGTCCCCCAGGGGGTTTAAAATGAGAGCAACGTACCACCGACCATTGCGGCGGCGATGCAGGCGTATTCGGTGCCGTGCGCAATCTCGCGAATTTTTATCCGATTGGTAAATACTTTCCGTGCTCTGTACAGTAGTGTAGCTAAAGAGGGAGGGGGTGACTTTCCACTGAAGCCAACGAGCTGAAGTTCTTAAGGGGAGACAAAATTCATGAAATATTTGTAACGAGTTGTTTTCGGATATCGTGATGCCCGTTGCATCAATTTTAGAACGATATGATATGATCGTTACAGACAGAGGGACAGAAGGACAGAAAGACAGAGAGACCTGGGATATTATATAAGTTATATATTTTTCAAACAACAGTTTTAATGTTTATAGCATAATTTATCAACTGTATAAAACTACAAAGTTATCAACAAACAACACTTATACCTATATTAATTATTTATTTCAACTGCTAGGCCTTCCTTTATAACAGAGCGAGTGCAACCTGGAAAATTATGCTGTTGAACAACTTTGAGAAGATATTGAAGCTGTTCTTCATTTTTTGTCAGTTTTCCACAAAAATCTTGAACTAGTTTAATTCCTCTTACAGCACAGTTCACTACCAAAAATGAATTAATTTTATTTCTACTTTCAAAAAATTCTTCCAATTCATCCCATATTCTAGGATCTTCTTTAAGAAAATTTGCAGATATTCCAGAAATTTGAAAAAAATTCATCGTATTTTGAGAAACAAAATCCGAAAGCGTACATGAAATCAACTTATCGATCGTAGATCAAATGTTGTGTTTCATCACCAAGGATCTCAATAATGTTTTCGTCTACCATATTTTCATCAAAGGATTGATCCATAGTAGGCCATGCCGATTTAAATTTTATAAAAATACTTGAGGAAGGGCCTTTTGAAGGAAATAGTTATAGATATATGATGCCTACACGCCAGCCATAAAAACCTCTGCCAATCCGCTTCTTGATTAGGGTACAAGCGCCTTTTTTGATTCCTGTATTTGCTGCTGTTGTATCAAATCCCATTGCACAGATGCGATCGCTTAGTTCCCATGCATTCATCAATTTGCAAACTTCGTTTGCCTGTCTTTCACCAGTTCCAGAAGACAATTTTGGGACTCCAATCTTTCTACTTTGTCAGTACCTGAAAAAAAAAATCAGATAGATTCTTTAAAAAAAAGTTAAAACTATGTTACAAATAGCTTCTTTAAGAAAACAAATATTACCAAATGTAATCTAAAATTGTAGGAAAGAAATTTCAAATAACAAAAAAACCTATCGATTACTTCAAATCATGCTTAGTTAGAAGATATCCCAAAATCATAACACAGAATAACACATTTCAATGCTATAAAAAATACTCAAATATATTACCTGTGAGATCTTGAAGCAGCTTTTCATCCCAATGTCCAACAAGTGGTTCATTTAGATCAAAATTGCTTTGGATATTTTGAGCAATCTCTTCGTGATATTCTGCACGGGCCATTATTTTTGATTAGTCATTATTTTTGATTTACTTCGCTCGAAAAACGCTCTACTAGTGGAGGGTTTCTCATCTGGAAGCAAGACATAAAAATATTGACATATAGTAGAAGTTACCATCTTATTTGATTATATTCTTACCTCCTCCATCAATAGTAAAAACGCTGGTAGCTGATTGAGATTCCAAGGAAGGCCCTGGTTCCGTTGTTGGTTCTTCTTCGATTTTGCCTTTTTTAACTCTCGCAAAGGCAGATCCAGGCTTTCCAACTTCCCTTTGCAGAATAAGGAACTGTTTATCCTTATCGTTTTTAATCAAATGTAATGCATTTCGTCGAGCAATGTCAAACAATCGATCCAAATTATTAATGAAACTAGACTCTTGCTCTTTCTGTTTATCTCCCGCGTGAGAAGATTTTTTGATAATTGCTCGCATTTTGTTAAATAGTTTTAGGAGCTTAACCACAGCATTGTAGCAAAAAAAATTGAAGTTCAGTTACTACAGTTTTAGCAGCTTGTTTTATACTCAAGTGTTGATTTTTCATTATAAAACGCATCAAACCCAGCACATCACCGTTTAAAGGCAACTTTACACCTTTTAAACTTTCAATTGGGACAACAAGTTCCATACTTAATTCTTCCTTAGATTTTGAATCCATTTTATGTATTCCACTTGCACGATCAAATATCACTTCACAAAAGCAAGAAGCACATTTTTCTTGCAGGACCAGTGGTTTTGGAGATACAACGATTTGAAGAGTGAAAAATTAGTTACGTTATATCGAGGTATACCTGTAGAAATAAAGAGCTTTTATTTGATTTGTTAATACAACAAATAGGCCTAATGATTTGGGAGTTACAATTTTATGAAAAATTAAAATTCCTGAAATGATCGATTTTTCTGAATACCCTATATTGAAATTGGTCACCATAAAGGGGAAATAATAAAATGGGTCCAATATTGTTCTATAAGGAACGATCCTACCAAATATAAGGTAATTTTGAGGGATCATATCAATAATGTTGGAACTGGATGGCTGTATATTTTTATTTGAGGCTAACAAAATAAATGGAAGAAGTACTTAATTTGTTTCGTGTATTTACATTCATGCTTCGAAAATTGAACTCTAAACTATAGCATAAACCAAACTTGACCAAATTTTGAGTTCTTCAATTTATGTCAATTTTGAGTAAATTTTTTTAGCGTGTTGGCTCGAAGATAAAACGACGCCAGAAAATTGCGAGATTAAACATCGAACAATATCCCTAAAAAAAAAATTCCACCCCTTTTATTCACCCCCTCCCTCTCTAGCTACACTACTTTACAGAGTACGGAAAGTATTTGAACCGTTTGTTTGAGAAACTGCAAATGTAACATTTTTGGCCAAAATGAGATTTTTTATATTATGAATCCTCGTCCAAAAATATGTATTCTGGCAAAAAAAAAGAAATTTTTATTTGTTCTGGAATGTATGAAATTTTTTTCGTTTGTTTGAGAAACTACATATGTCCATGTACTTTGAAGAGCAATTGTGGAGTACTGCTTAAATTTTTTGCACTGAAAGTGCCCCAGGGTGTTGAGTTTTGTCAAAAACTATTGATCTGTATCGAAGAAATCGAAAGATTCGGTGCAAGTTTGTTCAAAATCAGTTTTTTGTTGTTTTCTCGAAATAGTGTAAAATGGACTTATGCAGTTTCTCAAACAAATGATTCATTTACCAATCGGATAAAAATTCGCGAGATTGCGTGATAATCATGCATTTAATTTCGCACGGCACCGAATACGCCTGCATCGCCGCCGCAATGGTCGGTGGTACGTTGCTCTAATTTTAAACACCCCTGGGGACACGCTCGAAACCCTCGACTTTGGATGCTTATAACTTGGCCAATTTCAAAGGGATTTACATCCGGTCTTCACCAGTCGCTTCCTTATATAAAAAAGGTTCTACATTTTGTCCACAACAGGAATCCGTCGACTACAGCGCCACCTAGAAGCAAAAAACTGAAACGGTTGCGTTTCGTCATACATTTGGATCACTTTTCCCATACAAACTTTGAGCCATTTGCGCACGCCAACCACTGGACCGAATGAGCTGAAATTTTTAGGGAAGCTTCTGGGACCCCCAAACTGTCATTTAAGGGTGCAAGGTTTGAAATTCAGGATTTCATGCATTTTGGGCCAGTCTAATGTGACAGCGGCGAGTAGAAAATCAGCCACTGCCAATAATTCATTGCATGTAAAATGATGGTGAACGCATGGTTGTTTGTTTTTTCTTAATGGATTGAGCTAGAATCTTACGGATGTGGTGGAAGAATAGCAAATCGTTAAATTTGAGTGAATATGAAGAGATTTTCCTATTTTTTTTACCAATGGAGCTCAATGATGGATAACTAATTATGAATTTTTATGGTAATATTCGTTCAATAATGTACTACAACAGATTATATGAATGATTTTATGAGTGAGGCCATTTTGCCCCAGGGATGCATTGTGGACCGTTCTCCCCTACGAGAAAGGTTCACTTGCTGCTGACAACGGCCATACTTCGGAATGAGTTCTCAGCAGGTGGTCGGCGACCTCCACCGACGCTGATACTGAGACCGTTCTCTAATGCCGATTCGCTCTTATGGCAAAAACTCATTGCTATCTGTCAGACTGTGAGTGAAACATGGCCGCCAATCACCCCTTCTTGTCCCTCCACAGTAAAATCCCATAAGGAACTGTCAGACTGTGCGTGAAGAATTTACCTTCGTAGTCGCGAATACGACCGCTCTCTGCAGAATGTCAAACAAAATGGCTTGCAGGCGCAGAAAAACAGCTTTTATGTATCCAACAAAGTAAGCCCACTGGCCCCGTCTTTATTTTTTTAACTTTAAATTCATTTATTTTGAATTTTTGTTTTACACAGTTTTTTTACATTTCAAGTTTAACACCTTCTGGCCCTTCATCTTAGGTTATAAGTATTTCTTTGGTTTTTTTAATGTTGTTTTTATAATGAAATTTAACTTCTATTTCTACATTTTAACCTTAAGAAGGCATCGATTTGTTTGTAAAATGTGATAACCTATCTACTATCTAAACCAGCGGTTCTCAACCTTTTTTCGGCTGGGATCGACGGTTACTTATCAGTTGCGTCCATATGTACTTCCGCAATCAGTTGAGTAGATGGCAGTAGTGAGTCAACGTATATCATTTCAAAAGTTTACACATGATTTTCAATAAAATTTGTTCTAGCTTAAATATCTGTTATTTGTGACTGTACTAACAATATATTTTATTAGGTCTCGACTTACGAACCGCTTTTTTCTTCTACAAAGTTTTTTTTTGTTTGTGTTTAGTCTCTGCTTTCTGTTCCATATAGCTCCATAGCTCTTACCATCCGGAAGATGCTCCCAGTCGAACCATTCCTCGAGCACGACGACACGCCACATCGTCCCTGACGCCAAATACCCGGATGAGAAGCTGAAATTTCCTGATCCCAAATCCTTAGCCCCGTCCATCCTTAAACATTGTAAACTAACCTCGAGTCACCACGAGTACGCTGGCTTCTACCCCTCTCTTACTAACTGAAAAATTAAATGATATTGATTGTATATATCACAAAGAACAATGGCTCCGTAAAGTGTTATACACGCCTGAGCCTACCAAATAAACGAACCTGAAAAAAGCCCATTTTTTAAACTTTAAATTCATTTATTTTAAATATTTGTTTTACACAGTATTTTTACATTTCAAGAACACCTTCTGGCACTTCATCTTAGGTTATAAATATTTCTTTCATTTTTTTAATGTTGTTTTTTAATGAAATTTAACTTCTATTTCTACATTTTAACTTTAAGAAGGCATCGATTTGTTTGTAAAATTTGATAACCTATCTACTACCTAAACCAGCGGTTCTCAACCTTTTTTGGTTGCGATCGACGGTTATTTATCAGTTGCGTCCATATGTACTTCCGCAATCAGTTGAGTAGATGGCAGTAGTGAGCCAACGTATATCATTTCAAAAGTTTACACATGATAATCAATAAAATTTGTTCTAGCTTAAATATCTGTTATCTGTGACTGTACTAACAGAATATATTTTATTAGGTCTCGACTTACGAACCGCTTTCGAGAAGCTATAATTACAAATATCAATCATAACCATAAGCGAAGGACCCTTTTTCACCTAGTATTCAAATTGAATTCCTGTAATTATTAAAATTCCTCCAGCGACGACGATCCGTTTAACCTATTATCCCTTGCTCTAATGATAATTTTCTCCCCATTCTTCTCGAAACCATCTCCCATAGAGACAAAACCCCATTTACAATTTTCCTAAATTAATTAAAACTTTAAATTGAAATACTTTTCCGCACCTTTGCTTACCATTGTGGATGTTGTATACCCGCCGGCTACACGTGATTGCCATTGGTATTTCCGCACAATACAGGAGAAGAACGACGACATTACAAGTCGTCTCCTCTTTTTCAATCGAGGGGCTGCAGGTTAGGTATACAGTGTCCTACCTGCCTATCCGTTGGCGATGGTTCAGTGCTATTGGTCCATAAATCTTTTCCCGAGATAGAGTCGGCCCATATGAGTGTACAGTTTACGTTTTTTTTTTTTTCATCGCGTACGACATGATGGGAACTGCGGTGAGACCCACATTTGTATGCAGCGTAGAGTACATCCGTTTCAGCAACGGGTCTCTACCGTAAAACATCGGTGTCCCGGACAGTTAACAGCTTTATTGAGATGGACGCTTTCGCGAATGGCGGAATGCTGGAGCTGGGGGTAGTGTGGACAGGAATGGGAAGTAAAGCCGAATAAATTCGGTTCCTTTTTTGTGCTCCATGTGTTGGAAGTCCTCTACGGCAATTATCTTCTGACACCCGAGGTTGGTTCGTTTCCATGTCCGTTCTTGTGTTAAGTGCAAATTGCGAAGGCTGGTGCCGCGGTTTGTTTCCAGCATGATACCCGCATCAAGGTAGACCGCAAATATGTCCGTTTCCACGCTTTCACATACCAATAGAGAGGTGGGCATCGCATTCCTACACTTGCAACTCACTGCCGCAATGGTGAACAGAACAGTGAACATATGGCTCGTTGCTTTGCATACATTAAACGCCTGCATGTAGATGATGGCGCCTACAACTGCTCCACCGACCGGTAAGAACTACGGCCAAGTCAAGGAGGGTCCCACCACGCCAAAGTCGTAGCAAAAAAAAAAGTGATTTCCTGTTTTCGACAATGAAAAATGTGCGGAAGGATGCTTTTTACCTCACCACAGTGTCATGATGGCGGAACAGACGATGGTGCTCACATGTAATACGGAAACGGTGAAGGACTACCGCTTTACAAGGATCGAAAGTAAGGAAGCTTAATGGCTGCATACGTATATTTGCAAAGTTTCAAGCGGCCGCTTTTTTAGAATCAAACAACGCTATAGGGCAATAAACCATGAATTATTCAACTACATGTTTGTTTGACCTAACCTTGAATCAAATTAATGAACGGAAAGAATGTAATGTGCACACTTCCAGACCCATTTAATCAATGTAGAGTAGGGGAATGTGATTTGTTGTCGAAAAAATTAAAATAAATGTCTGTCTGTCTGACCCTTATAGACTCGGAAATTACCGAACCGATCGGCGTAAAAATTTGTATTCAGAGGATTTTGGGGCCGAAAATTAATCAAGCGAGTGGAATCAAATCTGGCATGTGGAGGTTTTGGAAAGGAAAATAAGTTCTGTGGTGGTTCGAAACCCCCCTGTGGTGGCCCCATACAAATGAAGCATAAACTTCTGCATAAATTTAGAACTAATCAGAGAATAAATCAATTTTAAGCGAAACGAGGTTCGTCGCCTTATAAGCAGGAGGTCCAGGTCTGGTAGCGGGTCACTTTTTTCGGGTCAGTCACTAAAAAGTCTCTTTATTCGACCTCAATTCACTAAAGTCACTTTTTCTCGGAAGAAGTCACTATTTTCAACTATTTTGAAACTATTGACTAGGTTTCGTTATCAGAGTATGGTCGCGGAATGAAAAATTTGAAGCTTTATCCATCGGAAGAGGCTTTATTCATGACGGACATTAAATGACGGATTTAGAAAAATATGTCCACTTAGTAATTTTTGGCCCGAAAGCTGTTCGCAAATTCTTAGTGACTTCAAATTCACTCTGAATCTCGGCGTTGTTATTAGATTTTTAACAGCACAGTGATGCAATTGTGTATATAGTGATGCAAGCAGGATGGGCACAGGTAATTGAAAATCTAAATATATTCACAAGGCTAATAGCAGACCCTACTTATTTTAAACTCTCTTTTAAAAACTCTACAACACCTTATCACTTGAGCTGTTAAGTATTCAGATTCACGTTTTCAAAGGTTGATATTTTCATCTCAATCCTACAAAATTGTAGGTACATATCCTGTTGTTTCGGGGAAACATTGTAAAACAGTGAAACACTTTCGAATTATGGTGATCAGGCTTGTAAAATGTCATCTGCATGTCATTTGACTAATTTGTTCATAACTTTCTTTAGAAGCCAAATTTATTTCATAATTTTAGATGTACTCATAACGCTTGAGTAGGGCTATATTTTTGTCCAAGGGTACATTGCTCTAAATATAACATCTGAGGCTGGAGAGTGAAAATTCTCCAAAATGTCACGTGTCATTTGACATAATGTCATTTGAATGACATTTTGCCTCCCACGCCCCAGATTACATATTTACAGCAATGTCTTGTTCGATAAAGTTTTTGGCACATTTAAGCGCTATAAGTTAGTCATACCTCATGAATCGATAGCTACCTTCTGAAAAAAGTTCTTGGAAAATTAAACAAACGAATGCAAATGACATTTTACAACACTGATGGTGATCCATGAAACACCTTCATGATGCCTTGTCTTTGACGTATCATTAACACTGAATCATAAAGTTTCAATATCTTTTAAACTGCTTTTTAAAAAGGTGTTTTATGATGCCTATATTTACTATATGCCCACCCCTTGGGGCAAACGAGCAGAGACCAAAAATTATATCAAAAATGTACTGAATTTATTTAGGAAAGGGTTACACATTTCTTGCAGGATAAGATCTGTTGTGGTATTGACGAACCCCTCGTTGTGTTTCCCGTCGTGCTATTGGTGAACCCTTTGTAGCGCTTCCGCTATGCGATCGAATGAACAGCATCGATGCATTCGCCATCATTATCGTTTTAGTTACAGGTGTGTTCAGATATGTTTTGAATAAAGTTAATGATATTAAATGCTAAACCGGACTTTTAACTATAACAAACATGGTGTCAGAAGTAATCGCATGCTTCTAAGTATTTTCGGCGTCATCGAGTGAAATCGCGAAAATAATCGGAAAATTTTCTTCGATAAAAAAATAAAAATAATTCGGTATTGTTAAGTCGCAACGGCGGCCATTGTGAGAAGCGGAAAAAAGTGATCAGTGAATCCTCATCGACATGGATGGAGATCAATTTCGGATGTTTCTGGAACATCAAACAAGAATCTTTTCACAGCTCATGAATTCAGTAGTGGCCGCAAATAGACCAGCTGATCCAGCCACGCAACTACAGGCGAGTACATCAGGTGTTCCCATTCCTCAGCCGTCGCCACTGGAATTGGTATGGACAAGTGGCCAGCTACGGATAATGAAAGAATGGTGAGTTTTCTGTTAACCGTAGTCGGCGAGCCGGCGAGGAAAAAGTTCTTCAACTTCGAGCTTACGGCGCAACAGAAAACTGATCCACAAGCAGCTCCTGCAACGATCAAGGATAAGGTGATCGCTAAAAGGAATCTAATCATAGATCGACTTGGTTTTTTCTCGGCTGGACAAACGACTGGCGAATCAATAGACGATTTTAGTTCCAGGTTAAAAGTACTTTCAAAAGTGGCCAAGCTGGGAGTTCTAGAGAAGGAACTTCTAGCTTACAAGATTGTAACAGCTAACAAGTGGCCTAAACTTCGTACAAAAATGTTGACGATTACGGACATTACACTCGAGAAAGCTATTGATTTGTGCAGAGCTGAAGAAATTGCTGCCAAAAGGGCACACGAGCTTGGAATCCCAGAAGTGAATGAAGTGACAGAAGTAAAAAGTTCGTCTAATCAAAGGCTACTACGTTGCAAATTCTACGGTGATACACACGAGTTTGCTAAAGGTGTCTGTCCCGCCTTGGGCAAACGGTGCCACAAATGCAAGGGTAAGAACCATTTTGAGAAGGTCTGCTAGTTTTCCGAAAGATCGAAGAGTCGTAAAACAAGAAGAGTTAAAGAAGTGAAAGAAGATTACTGTGATACGGATTCTGATGGTGACTCAGCTAGTGAAGCATCGCCGGAAGCATCCGAAGAAGAGTGCGAGGTCGGGAAAATTTTCGACAACTCGGGAAACGGAGGAAGCGTTGTGGCAGAAGTGAACTTGAAGTTTAATGAATCGTGGAAGAAAATAAAATGTGAATTGGATACAGGCGCGAATACGAGTCTCATTGGACATGCTACTCTGGCAAAGCTCACGGGAGTTCCGGAACCGCAAATGCTACCGTCAAAGTTCCGTCTTCAAAGTTTCGGCGGTAATCCAATCAACGTGCTCGGACAAGTAAAAGTACCATGTCGCCGTCAAGGTAAAAGTTTATCCTTGTACTTCAAGTAGTTGACGTAGATCATTGTCCGCTCTTGTCGGCAAAAGTGAACTTGGTCTCGTGAAGTTTTGTAACGAGGTGACATTTGGAAAGCATAACGCAGTCAATCGGAATGCGGAATCAGAAAAGCTATTCAACATATATCGAGTTGAGGCACAAAAAATCGTCAAACATCACGAGGATCTATTCCATGGATATGGTAAACTACAAGGAACGGTAAGTTTGGAGCTCGATCATACCGTTAAACCTTCGATACAACCACCACGTCGGGTCCCTATCGCACTTAGAGACAAGTTAAAACTTGAACTGGAATCGCTTGAGTATAATCACGAAGGAAACAAATCATATTGATTGGGTCAGCAACATAGTCATAGTTCAACGAGGCGGATCAAAGGCAGGGATCAGAATTAGTCTGGATCCAATTCATCTCAACAAGGCGCTTATGAGACCTAATCTTCAGTTCGTTACTCTGGACGAGATACTGCCGGAATTGGGCAAGGCGAAGGTTTTTTCCACAATGGATACTCGAAAAGGATTTTGGCACGTAGTGTTAGACGTAAAAAGCAGCAAGTTAACCACATTCTGGACTCCGTTTGGTCGATACCGATGGACGCGTTTACCATTTGGCATTGCATCAGCTCCAGAAATCTTCCAAATTAAACTGCAGAAAGCAATTGAGGGATTGGAAGGTGTAGAGTGCATCGCGGATGACTTGCTATTGTTCGGAGTTGGGAATTCCATCGAAGAGGCACTAGCAAACCACAATGCTTGCCTGAAAAAAATTGCTTTGTCGTTTGGAACAACATAACATCAAACTCAACAAATCCAAACTGAAACTTTGTGAAAAGTCAGTTATGTTTTATGGACACTTGCTCACCGATGAAGGTCTCAAACCAGATGAGTCAAAAATCGAAGCTATTCGTAAGTATCCAACACCGCTGAATAAAAAAGAGCTTCATAGGTTCATAGGTATGATGACATATTTGGGCCGTTTTATTCGGAACCTCACCGCCAATATGACCAGTCTACGCCAAATTATACCCGAAGCTAAACCGTGGAGTTGGACATCCGTAGAAGAAGCGGAATTCAAGCACGTCAAGAACTTGGTATCGGACATCACAACGCTACGTTATTACGACGTGAACCAACCAATCACCATAGAATGTGATGCTAGCAGTATTGGCCTCGGCGTGGCGGTATTCCAGGAAAATGCTGTTATAGGATATGCTTCAAGAACTTTGACATCAACGGAGAAGAATTACGCCCAAATCGAGAAGGAGTTATTGTTGGTAACCCAAAAGCTACTGTGAAAACTGATCACAAGCCGCTGCTATCGATTTTCAAGAAACCACTACTGTGCGCTCCACGTCGATTGCAACATATGCTCCTGAATCTCCAACGATACAATCTTTCCCTGGAATTTGTTACCGGAAAGAATAATGTAATTGCTGATGCGTTGTCCCGTGCTCCATTACCAAACGTGGATTCACAAGTTGAATACAGCAAGAAGAATATTTTTTAAATTTTCGAAGCCATTCAAGAGATGAAACTGAGCAACTATCTTTCTGTTACCAGTACCCGACTGGATGAAATAATTCAAGAAACAGAAGCAGATCCAACAATGCAGCTGATCGTTGAATACATCCAAAATGGGTGGCCGAAGAAAGTCGAGAGCGTTCCAGACAATGTTAAAATGTATTACGGTTATCGGAGCGAATTGTCAACGCAGGATGGGTTGATCTTCCGTAATGTTCGTATTCTTATTCCACATTCGTTGCGGAAGAAGTTAGTGGAGAAATGTCACGCTAGTCACAATGGCATGGAATCGACGTTGAGATTGGCAAGGGGCAACCTGTTCTGGCCTGGTATGGCCGGTCAAATTAAGGAAACGGTGAAAACCTGTGGTATCTGTGCAAAGTTTGCTGCGTCACAACCGAATCCTTCAATGAAGAGTCACGAGATTCCCATTCACCCGTTTCAGCTCGTGTCTATGGACGTTTTATTCGCACAGGTGAATGGCGTGAAAGGCAAGCTTCTGATAACTGTGGACCACTTTTCAGACTTTTTTTAGGTGATTTAAGCCCCGATTTCGTTATTATCGTTTGCAAACAAAATTTCAGCCGCTATGGAATACCGCAAAGAGTCGTGACCGACAATGGAACAGGTGTAGGTGTAGAGTGGAAAGGATGCAAAAAAAATATATCCGTCATTTTTTTAATGAAATTTCTGACTAATTACCTAAATTTAAATTTAAATGTTTTTCGTGTTTGAGAAATGTGAAATCATGAAATAAAACTGCATAATATAACGTAAATTCAATATAAATATAATTCAATACATAGCGAAGATGTGGCCCTCAAGCTCACCGAATCCAAAAGGCTAGCGTGTACGTATTTGTTTGCCGAGAACTTGCGTGTTCATTCCCTGCCGATAGTTCGAACGAGCCAGACGTGTGTGCTGTGTCTCATCGCGGATTGTGTTCGGTAGTGAAAAGGCTATTGTGTGGTGCTCCTACCTACGGATCCAAGGCGATCGCTGTCGGCGAGTGAAGTAGCTGCTTCTGGTGACGCCAGTGAAGCAGGCTATTGTTACTGCTGCTACCTACAGCAGCAGGGGCAGATAAGTGGCAAAACTTTTTATTGTTCTCCCTTCTGTTTGATACAGAGTGGGACTGCTTAGAATTAATCAAATTTTTTAAAATCATTTTTTTTTAAGTTTTTTTTTCTAATTTGCTATTAGTTTTAAGTTAGTATAACTCGATTGTATAACTCGATTGTACCATGCGGCTTCGCCTGGGCCTTGGGTTGTTTACTTTCGGCAGAAAGTAAAAAGCCTAGATTTTCTCGGCATTAAACGAGATTTGACGCGTCGTTTTCCGAAGCTTGATTTTAGCCAGATCAACAGGAACAAACTACGCATCACCGCACCTACATACCAGGTGGCAAATGAAATTGCAGGCGACAGGGCGTACAATGTTGAATATATGGTTTATGTCCCCTCGCGGGAGGTCGAAATTGAAGCGAGCCTGACTTGCAAGGATGTACTTGCGGGAAAAGGCCGCCTAAAGAATGCAATGGAGTCTACCGTGAATATTCTGGACTGCAAGGAATTGCATTCAGCAGCCACGGTAGATGGAAAGAAGGTATATTCCAAGTCAGGTTCGCTTCGGGTGACGTTCGCCGGTTCGATGCTCCCAAAATATGTTGATATTGAAAACATGCTATTTCCGGTGCGTCTTTTTGTGCCAAGGGTATTTAATTGTACCAATTGCAAACAACTTGGTCACACTGCCGAGTTTTGTGACAACAAACCACGTTGTGAAAAATGTTCTGAAAGGCATCGGGAGGAGTCCTGCCAGCAACAGGCAACAAAATGTGCTTATTGTGGTTTGAATCCTCACCATGGTTTGCAGGAATGCCCGGTGTACAAAAAGCGCACCCAAAAAGTGAAGCGCTCGTTGGTACAGCGCTCCAAGCAGTCGTATGCGGAAATGGTTAAGTCGCATTCACATCCGCCACAGCCACTGCATCGACTGCTATTTCAGTCACCGTTCGTGTAAGTGATTATTATGATTCCATATCCATTGATGAATTGGACTCTGACGCAGCCGATATGGATGATCCTGTACACGTGCCCGAAAAGAGGAAGCAACCGTCTTCCCCGGGATCACGCCGCAAGAGAACAAAAATCATCCATAAAAGCTTGGCAAAATCTGAACGTAATGGGGGATTATTTAAAATCCCGAAGCAACCTGTCCCTACTGCTTCTTTTGACCCTAGTTGCAGTAAGACATTCCCGCCATTGCCAAAATCCGATGTTTCGAAGAAACATCCGGCTAGGAGAATCAACGAAAGAAAAAAAGTAATTCGCACTTCGCCAAGCGAGGATTCATCTCCTTTAAGGACCTTGTGGACCGTTTTTTCAATTTATTCAATATTCCGAATTCATTGAGGCCTATCATTGACCTTTTTATACCAACAGTGGAAAGTTATCTGAAGCAATTGACTGTTTCATGGCCCCTTCTTGCAGGAATTGTATCTTTCGATGGATAATACGGCCAATACCCAAGATACAATCACTGTGCTGCAGTGGAACTGTCATAGTCAGAAAAATAAATTAGACGTGTTCAAGTTTTTGATTGGCAATTCCGATTGCGATATATTTGCACTCTGTGAAACATGGCTTTCTTCTGAAGATGAAATCAACTTCCACGATTTTAATATTATTCGCCAAGATCGGAATGATCATTATGGTGGCGTTCTGTTGGGGATCAAAAAATGCTACTCCTTCTACAGAATTCCCATTCCGACTGTTCCCGGCTTAGAAATCGTCGCATGCCAAGTAAATGTGAAGAATAAAGATCTTTGCATAGCTTCAGTGTACATTCCACCAAATGCCTCTATTAATCGTCGACATTTTTGGAGCGCAGTCTCTCTTTTATCATCTCCAGTATTGATATTGGGTGATATGAACGCACATGGTATTGGATGGGGCGAAACGTATGACGATTATAGAGCGCCTATTTTCTATGATTTGTGTGACGATTTCAATTTGAATATTTTGAACACTGGTGAAGTAGCTCGAATAGGACCAAATGGTCAACAAAGTCGTATTGATCTGTCTTTATGTTCAAATTCACTATCATTAGATTGCACGTGGAAGGTAATTCAAGATCCCCATGGTAGTGGCCATATGCCGATAGTCACCACAATTACAATCTGAGCCAGTTAATGTTCCTTTCGATCTCACGAAGAACATTGACTGGCCAAAATTTGCATCGGCGGTAAAAATTGGTATTGACTCAACTGATACTCTTCCACCTTTGGATGAATATCGATTCCTTATTGAGTTGATTCAAAAAAGCGCACTAGAAGCTCAGAAACGACGCGTTCCAAGTTCATCTGTCATAAGAAGACCAGCTACTCCTGGATGGGATGATGAATGTACTAAGTTGTATTCTGAGAAATCTGATGCCTTCAAGGCCTTCCGTAAACACGGAAGGTCAGAGCTTTTTGAAGAGTATTTGAGGCTCGAAAAAAAACTCAAAAATCTTCTCAAGGCAAAAAAACGTAGCTACTGGCGACGTTTTGTCGAGGGACTATCACGAGAAACCTCAATGACAACACTTTGGAAAACGGCTCGCAACATGCGGAACCGCATTCCCACCAATGAGAGTGAAGAATACTCCAATCGATGGATATTCAACTTCGCAAAAAAGGTCTGCCCAGATTCCGTACCAGCTGAACCGCTATTTCGAGAATCAATCACTGATCTCGGTTCTTTGGGTGGACCATTCACAATGCTGGAACTTTCCATGTCTCTTCTTTCATCGAATAACTCTGCTCCGGGATGCGATAACATCAAATTCAATCTTCTTAAAAACCTCCCAGATATCGCAAAAAGACGATTATTTGACCTGTACAACTGTTTCATGGAGTACAACATTGTGCCACCTGAATGGCGACAGGTCAAAGTAATAGCTATTCAAAAACCTGGGAAACCAGCGTCTAATCACAATTCATACCGACCGATTGCCATGCTATCATGCATGAGAAAGTTATTGGAAAAAATTATCCTTTCAAGAGTCGACCATTGGGTCGAACAAAATGCATTACTCTCAAATACTCAGTTTGGTTTTCGAAAAGGTAAAGGAACAAACGATTGTCTAGCGTTGCTCTCTTCAGATATTCAGCTGGCCTTTGCGCACAAGGAGCAATTGGCTTCAGTATTCTTGGATATTAAGGGCGCTTTTGATTCAGTTTCCATAGAAGTACTGTTAGACAATCTGCACAGTAGTGGATTACCCGTTATTTTGAACAATTTCTTGTATAATTTGTTGTCAGAAAAACAAATGAACTTCACACTCGGCACTCTGACAACTTCCAGAAATAGCTACATGGGCCTTCCCCAAGGATCATGTTTAAGTCCCTTGCTTTATAATTTCTATGTTAAAGATATTGACAATTGTTTGGAAGGACAATGCACGCTCAGACAACTTGCAGATGATGCCGTGGTCTCTCTAAGAGGTCCATGTGCAGCTGTCTTGCAAGGACCATTGCAAAGTACCCTAGATAATCTGACTGTTTGGGCCAGACATCTAGGGACTCAGTTGGTTGTGTTTACTAGGAGGCGGTACCCAGCTCAACTGAAACTAAATCTATTGAATGTTGACATCAACCAATCTTTATCTTCTAAATACCTTGGGGTCGTAATTTTGAGTATTTGATACAAAAATGCCCGAAAAGGATCCATTTTCTACGTTCTATCTCCGGAACCTGGTGGGGTGCTCACCCGGAAGACCTCATCAAACTCTATAGAACGACTATTCTCTCTGTTTTAGAGTATGGCTCTTTCTGCTTCCTCTCAGCAGCTGATTGCCACCTGATCAAATTGGAACGAATTCAGTATCGTTGTTTGCGTATTGCCCTTGGCTGCATGCATTCAACGCATAACATGAGCCTGGAGGTGCTTGCTAAAGTCACTCCTTTAAAGCACCGTTACTGGGAGCTCTCACTTAGAATACTCGTCAAATGTGGAACAAGTAACAAACTTGTCTTTGATAACTTCGATAAAATGCTTGAACTGACTTGTCGTTCAAGATTCCTTAGAGTCTATCTCAACTACATTTCTTCAGATCTTTGTCTTCCGTGTTATAATCCACCTCGAGTTCACTTCACCAACGACAGTTCCTCAATTGAATACGATCTGTCCATGAAATACGCTATTCAAGGAATACCAGATCATCTTCGACAAATATCTGTTCCCTCCCTTTTTTCAGAAAAATATGAACATGTCAATTGCAACAACAGATATTTCACTGATGGTTCTCGCATTAACGGATCCACTGGCTTCGGTGTTTTCAATGTAACTTCAACCACCTTCCGAAAACTTCAGGAACCGTGCTCGGTTTATGTTGCTGAGCTGGCAGCAATTAACTTCGCTTTGGGGATAATTTCCAATCACCCCGTAGACCATTATTTCATCTTCTCGGATAGTCTTAGTTCTATCGAGACACTCCGGTCGATGAAACCTGTTAAACACGCATCTTACTTTCTTACAAACATAAGAGAGCAGATGCGTGTTTTGGTCGAAAGATCATTCAAGATTACCTTTGTTTGGGTCCCATCTCACTGCTCAATCTACGGCAATGAGAAGGCAGACTCGCTGGCAAAGGTGGGCGCACAGGAAGGTGAAGTTTATGATAGACAATACTCGAGCAACGAGATTTTCCCATTAGTCCGTCAGAGTACTCTTCAAAGTTGGCAAAGAAATTGGACACACAACGAACTTGGACGGTGGCTATTTTCCATAGTTCCAAAAGTTTCTGGGCGAGCGTGGTTCAGAGGTGAGGACTTAAGTCGAGGCTTCATTCGCGTGATGTCGAGACTTATGTCTAATCACTATTCACTAAACGCACATCTGTACAGAGTAAACCTTGTCGATAGCAACTTATGTAGGCGCGGAGCCGATTATGATGACATCGATCACGTAGTTTGGTCCTGCTCGGAAAATGACGCCTCCAGAGAGCAATTATTGGATACCCTTGTGGCCCGAGGTAAACAACCCTTCAGGGAAGTTCGCGGTGTTTTGGGAGATCGTGATGTTGTCTATATGCAGGCCATTTATAGTTTTCTTTGTGCTTCTGCAATCAAAATCTAACATTTTGTTTTTTTTTCTTTCTTTAAAGTTTTTTTTGTTCTGTCTCTGCCTTTTTGTTCCGTAGAGCTCCATAGCTCTTGCCATCCGGAAGATGCTCCCAGTCGAACCATTCCTCGTGCACGACGACACGCCACATCGTCACTGACGCCAAATGCCCGGATGAGAAGCTGAAATTCCCTGATCCCAAATCCTAAGCCCCGTTCATCCTTAAACATTGTAAACTAACCTCGAGTCACCACGAGTACGCTGGCTTCTACCCCCCTCTTACTAACCGTATAATAAAATGATATTGATTGTATATATCACAAAGAAAAATGGCTCCGTAAAGTATATTATACATGGCTGAGCCTACCAAATAAACGAAATTGGAAAAAAAACCTGAGGAGCTAGCACTTGCGGCCAATATATCAAGTAGCTCAAGCGAAAATCAGGAAAAGGTTATGACAGCGGCACAAGCACTGGTGCTGTACATTGACTTTGATTTATCCGAGAGAAAATAAAATCTGCTTCGAAGTACTTTAAACGAGGTACATGCAAATCTGCTTCCTAGTCTTTACGCGTTGAAATGTCCGCTGAGGTTGATTTGCAAGACCTAATGAATTGTACCTCGCTAAGCATTATGCAACAACTTTCGGCAGAGAGCTCAAGGATGGTAAAACTTGTATGCAAATGGGTTTTTGATTGAAGCTCAGGACATAGCAACTACACACACAAATTGTCGAAGGCTGAGAGCTCAGATGAGAGCCTGCTTGTTGTGGCTCTAGTTCCATTAAAAATTATCGACATTAAAAACAACACTATCCTATGGTCAATCCGCGGCCGCGGAAAAAAATGACGAATTCCAATGATTTCTGATCCCGTGTTAAAAAAAAAACAATTCCTCAAATCATTTCTAAGAATATCCTGATTCTATAGTATAAAACATTAGAGCTGGCGTTTACGTCACTTATAAGATGATCAATTGGAAATTGGTCAATTGTTGTAATAGAAACTGTTATCATACCTCATATTTTTCGTAAAAAAAATCCTGAATCTTTGATACTTATCGTAAAATCTGGCGTATACGGCATTTATGCAATTAGCTATTCAACATAGATCAATTACGCAAATATTAGTTTTTATCATAAATGATAATTTTCCCAAATGGATCTCGATTATACGAAGCAAATTATATGTTATGAAATTTGGCGTTTACGCCACTTATGACTTTATCAATTTAACATAGGTCAGTAATGCAACTAGTAGAAAAACTAGAACAACTATTTTCCTAAAGATACCATTGAGTTAGAACGTGTAGAATGTAAGTTATGATTTTTGTCTCGTAGCTCCATACGTTCGAAGCACTGTGCGGCGTTCTGTGTTCTCCAAAGTTTGGCCAACGGACTTCACTCAGTCCCAGGATCTCAAGCTTCATGCGGCGTGCCTCATTGGCAAGTTGTGCCAATTCACCCTGCTGGGCTATGGTAGATATTCAAGGACTGATATTTCGAACATTAATTAAACAAAACTGATTTGCGACAACATTTATCTATATTTCCACACATATTACATACATCGATTTTCTTGGAAATCACAATTCTCTGGAAGACAAATGTTCGCACTTTCGATGCAATGGCAATGTTTGGAATATTAGTTGTATGTGTTTCTGCTTTAATACTATTCTTTGTCTCAACATGTTATCAATATATCTATTATTTGTGTCTCCAATGGCAAATCTTAATGCATCCTTGGCGCAATGCTAGGTTAGTCATTTTGTGCAGATATACCTATATGCGAACGGTAACGTAAATGCAATTCTCTGACAAAGAGATTAGAAGCCTTTCCTATCATTGTACCCAACGAACTACTCGGCTAATCAATTCAGTTTAGTTTATTTGATCTCCTTGAGAACCTGGTTGAATTTATCCAAGAAAATATCAACGTGCTTTTCCTGGAATATTAGCGCCGGCCGGAAGCGAATGCTCAAATCTCCGCAGCCACCCGAAAGCACACCTACAACAGGATATGGGAAAAAAGTGATTATCAGTTTCAGCGTCAATAAAAAAAATACTAACCCTTCTGCTTCAAGGCTGAAACGGCATCATCACGCATCTTTGCATTTGCGCAGTTAACTGCCAAAAATGTTCCGCGACCTCTAACAGAGTTGAGCAAATGTGGGAAGTCCTTCTGTGCCTGGAGTAATCCCTGCTTCAGTTTAGCACCGGTTTTCTCCACGTTCTGCAGCAATGCTTCCGACTTGATAACGTTCAAGATCGATTCCAATAGTAGGACTTTTCCTGGATCACCCATCCATGTGTTGAACACTCGGTAGGGCAGCTGTGGAGTTAGGTTCAAGCTGTGGAAGTATCCTCCCAGTTGCATTTTCTTACTAAAGGTAACTACATCCGGAGGACTGTCCAAATTGAAGTGCTCGTGGCACCAGATCTTGCCCGTTGGCCCTCCTCCCGTTTGTACTTCATCGATCAGCAGGGCAGCTCCGTTCTTCTTGGTTATTCTCTGCAGCTGTTGGAAGAACTCAGGAGACGCCTCGTTATCGCCACCCTCGCTCTGAATCGGTTCGATGATGACCCCCGCAACTGGAATACCCTTCTTGGCATACTTCTCGAACAGGTCTTGCACTTCCGCTAGACAGCGAGCGTCTTCTTGGGCATTCTCACGAACATGTTCTTCAAGCGGGTACTTGTACTTCGGGAACGGCGCTATAGGCCAATCGAACGACGGTATATCGATCTTATGGATGTATTTGGGTGAGTGGTAGAAAGGGTTCCCATTGTGCGACCGTGGAATGCTCCATGGAAGCTCAAGATACTCAACTTCGGTGCAACGGAGTCTGGTTGACCATACATGAGTTGATTTCTTCCTGGGTGAATTGAACATTTTCGCCGCGCTGTACGCTCTGGTACCTACAAAAAAGAGTTCAATAGTTTCATACCATGATACATGCATTAGAAAAATTTACCAAATAAAAATATTCTTGAATGCATTTTCATTTGAGCATGAGCCACACATCATCGTTGTCAAGTAATCAAGACCCTTTGGAGCGACAGACATTAGGACATTTTGAAGTTTGCCCGGCCAATCCTCACCCGGAAAAACACCCAACGCAGGACGGTTGATGAGACCTGGAATAGTAGTAAAATATGGATTTTGATTTGTTCCTAATATTAAAGATTCCATCACTCAGAACGAAACGTTAGATCTAATAAATACCGTCGTCGGGGGTGACAATGCAATGGGTCCAATGGGGATAAGAATGGGTCACTGTTTCAACTACTTAGAATGCTTGTAGAATAGATTGAATGTATCTGAGGGCAAGAAAACTAAAATATAAGAGTCCTTTTTGAACGATTTTGTTATCCGACCTCCAGGGTGTCGGTGAGAGCGATGACCCATTCTCACCCCCCAGACCCATTGTCACCCCCGATGGCGGTATACGTTTATTTGTGAAAAATTATAGAAAGAGTTGTAAACATCTTTGGTTCTAAACGTTAATGTGCATTTTTGCAAATTTTCAAGGGCATCCCGTGGGGCTTCGGGAGTTGTCATTGAGTACTGTCGCCCTTCACAGGCTTAACAGAAAACTATTTACGAGAAACCATAAAGGTAGAGCTGTCACACAAGTGTTGGTTCACAAATAAAAATCCCTGTAAGATTCCTAGAATGGACAATGAGAGCTAGCGTCCTTTACAAACTCATCAGAAGGTTCTTGGAAAAAAAATTGTCACATGACACGCTTTTGTCCGAAAAAGCAAATGTACCCTCCTACAGGTTCTACAGGGCACCCCGTAAGGTTCCAGGTGTGTCAGCTAAGGTCTATTGTATTGGAACGACTCATACCAAATTTATTCGCGCGAAACCATGAAAAAGGAGCTATAGTATGATGAGGTATACAATTCGGCTATGTGCCTGACGCCTGGTGCTAGGAATTTGGTTCAATCAGTATCCGAAAAGCTGCGAAGGACAACTACGGTCGTTCGTAGCTTAGCGAGTCTCAGACATAATATTATTGGTGAGAAACCATAAAGAAAGAACTGTCACATAACATGCTTTGGTCTGAAACGATTATGTTCCCTTCTGAAGGTTCCCCTGGGGCAATTTTGGGAGTAGCCAATGAGGTCTATCACCCTTTACAGTCGTGATTCGTTGGTCTGACCAAAATCTCATCTAACTAGAATTCACTTCTAAAGCACAAAACAACTGGCGGAGAGATCAAGGTCGTTAACTCAATAAATTATGGATCTGTGGGGTAAAAATACGCAGGAGCGGGTGGGGCAAGTATACGCATGTAAACCATTAAGTTCTTATGTCAAAAGAATAAGCTGAAGTAATTTGGTGATAGAAAGTACTTAGCGAACAAAGCATTGAAGCAAAATAATTAAGTTGTATTAGGTATTGTTTTACACCTAAACATAGTCCGAAAACACAATTTCATCTAAATGATAATTTAATTTAATCAAAAAAATCATTCACAAATTACACAACGCTTAGCTGGAAGGGGTTGCGAGATGTATGACGATTTATACATTTTTTTAGAGGATTCATACAAAAAATGTAAAATAGAGGGAGAGATGAAATGGTCAAATTTTGCATAATTAGAGGACTTTCTTCAAGGAAAATTCCTTTGTTTACGCCACAAATTCAATAAAAACTTAGGTATTTGATAAAGTTCTAATATATTTTGATTCTAAAACTGTTTCATTTCATTTAGTTAGTTTACGCCACAATACACGGTTCGAGGCCGCATCTCTCCATCCTCGAATACGCCCCACGCTCGCCAAGTCGTTCTGCACCTGGTCTACCCATCTCGCTCGCTGCGCTCCACGTCGTCTCGTCCCTGCCGGATCGGAAGCGAACACCATCTTTGCAGGGTTGCTGTCCGGCATTTTTGCAACATGCCCTGCCCATCGTACCCTTCCGACTTTAACTACCTTCTGGATACTGGGTTCGCCGTAGAGCTGGGCGAGCTCATGGTTCATTCTTCGCCGCCACACACCGTCTTCTTGCACACCGCCAAAGATGGTCCTAAGCACCCGTCTCTCGAATACTCCGAGTGCTTGCAAGTCCTCCTCTACCGGTCTTAATAACGTCTTGTACTTGAGACATTAGGTGCGGTGGGGAATCTTTTTTGACCGCAGTTTCTTCTGGAGCCCGTAGTAGGCCCAACTTCCACGCCTTCGTATTTCACGACTGACATTGTTATCAGCCGTTAGCAAGGATCCGAGGTAGACGAATTCCTCGACCACCTCGAAGGTATCCCCGTCTATCGTCGTATCACTGCTTCTCACGCGGGCCCTGTCGGCCTCCGCCCACAAGCATGTACTTTGTCTTTGACGCATTCACCACCAGTCCAACTTTTGTTGCTTCACGTTTCAGGCGGGTGTACAGTTCTGCCACCTTTGCAAATGTTCGGCCGACAATGTCCATGTCATCCGCGAAACAAATAAATTGACTGGATCTGTTGAAAATCGTACCCCGGCTGTTACACCCGGCTCTCCGCATGACACCTTCTAGTGCAATGTTGAACAACAGGCACGAAAGTCCAGCGGATGTTAACAATTTCAATAAAAACTTATTGATAAAGTTCTAATATATTTTGATTCTAAAACTGTGCATTGTGCATAATATGCTTGGCGATAAGTAAATTAAAGACTTTTGTGCCCTGTTTACCCCAACCAGCACAGTGTATGAAGGGTTGTGGGACAAAAGATCAAAAGAACAAAACGTCGAATAGACAAATTTTAAAAATCTTCAATGTAATGTAATCCATTCATACCTGATTGAGACAAACGATAATATATCCAACGATAATATGTTATGAATATGTTTCTAGAATCTAAAGGTTCGAAAGAATCCATTCAAGAGTCATGAAGGACTATTTCTGAAAAGCTCAGTAGCTTCTTTACAAGAGACTTGGAAGCCTCCTTCTAAGCAGGTCGTAAGCCTCCTTTCAAGAAGTTCTGAAGCCTCCTTTCAAGCGGCTCGGAAGCCTCCCTACAAGAGGGTCGGAAGCCTCCATTCAAGAAGCTTGGAGGTCTCCATTCAAAAGGCTCAGAATTCTCCTATCAACAGGCTCGGAAGTCTCTTGTCAATATACTCGGAGACCTCCTTTCAAGTGGCTCGGAAGCCTTTTTTCAAGAGGCCTTTGTTGAAGACACTCGGAAACCTCGCTTTCAAGAAGCTCGGAAGCCTCACTTTCAAGAGGCTCGAAAGCCTCGCTTTCAAGAGGCTCAGAAGACTAGCTTTCAAGAGGCTCGGAATCATCGCTTTCAAGACGCTCGGAAATCCTGCTTCTCAATAGACTCGGAAGTCTTTGTTCAAGAGGTTCGGAAGCCTTGGTTCAAGCGGCTCGGATGCCTCCTTTCAAGAGGCTCAGAAGTCTCTTTTCAAGAGGCTCGGAAGCCTCCTTTCAAGAGGCTCGGATGCCACCTTTCAGGAGGCTCGGATGCCTCCTTTCAGGAGGCTCGGATGCCTCCTTTCAGGAGGCTCGGAAACCTCTCTTCTCGAGGCTCGCAATCCTCCTTTCAAGAGGCTTAGAGGCCTCCCTTCCTTCAAAGATTCTTCCAGAAATTCCATTGGAAATTGCGCCAAATATTCCTTGGAAAAATCTTCCAAGGATTCGTCTATAAATTTCTTCGAAATTACTTCCAAAATTCCTTCAGTAGTTTCATCGGAAGCTACATTCCTTCAAACATGAAATTTTTGAATATCTGATGGAATTTCGAACATTACTCCAAAAAATCCTCTGGAAATTATTTCGCAAATGCATCCAGAAACTTTTTAGCAAATGCATCCAGAAAATTTTTAGAATTATTTTGGGATTTCCCTCAGGAATTTCTTATAACTTTAGAATACTCTTTGAAGAATTGTTCTGGAAATTTCTTAAGAAATTCCTTTGGAAACTCTTTTAGTAATTTCTTCAGAAATACTTTTTAAAATTTCTTTGGAAATTCCTTTATGAAATATTTTGTAAACTCACAAAACAATTCCTTCGGAAATACCTTTGAAAAGTCCTTTGGAAATTCTTTTAGGATTTTCTTCAGAAAATCATTTGAAATTTTTCCGAAAACTCATTACGAAAATCCTTAAGGGACTCCTCTGGAAATTCCTTAAAAACTATTTTTCTAATTCTCTCGGAAAAAATATTAGAAACTCTTTAGGAGTCTCTTTAGGAGTTCCATTGGAAATTCCTTTAGAGATTCTTTCAGCAATTCCTTCAGAAACGTTTCTGAAATTACTTTGAAAATCCTTTGAGGAAGTACTTCGCAAATTTATTTAAAAATATCTTCTAATTCCTTTAGATTTTTTTCAGGAATTCATTCGGAAATTGCTCCACGAAAACTATCCAATATCCGTCGCTCGATAATGGCGGCCTTGTGAGTTCCCTTATGACATTGAAGAGGTAAAACATATTTTCATGTTTTAATCAACGTAGACCTCGACGCATTGAAAAACAAAAACACTCATAGTCACATATTTTCTTAAGAATAATTCAGCTTCAGGTTTTTTTATTATTTCACAATTTGATGTTATAGGAATGCGAACATCAACAGCCAGTCCGTTATGAAAGCGAAATAAACGCGATCAACGTTTTTCGAAGAGGACCACATTGACTTCTAGTCAGAAATGCTGTGTTCAGTATTACCCTGGAATAGGTTTTCACTGAGGGATACGAGCGCCAGTATGTCATATAGAAAGATGTCTACATCTCAAAAAAATCGTGAAACCGCGAAAAAAGAACTTTTTTTTTAATTTGAGGCCTTTTTTACACGAGGGATCCGAGTGCACAAAATTAAATACGCGTCTCAAAATCCAAATCCATTATGTATAAACAAAACTATTTGGAGGGAAATGTAACATGACAAATTAATCTCCCAAAATACAATTCGACAATTCAGGAATTTCGCAGTGACAGGATACTTAGTGCATTGACATTTTGGAACACATTGATCCAAATATAGTAGTAATAGAGTATATTTGATTGATCTCAGCAAATTGTTAATAATTAATAAGAACATTTCTGTACAACGTGGTGGTAGGACCTGGTACGCACTAGTCAAGTGTGAAACTGGCTAGACACACGCGACGCATTATAACGTTCTTATTTATTTCTAATAAAATTGACTGACTTAGTACAAAGTAGTATTTTTTAACGTTTTTTTCCGGCTTCAGTTGCGATGAATATCTCACGCTTAGAATCATAAGGGGCGTAGCTGTATTGATCGATTTCTCTTAATCGATTTTATATTTTGTTAATAACTCAAATGTTTCAAAAGCTACAACCGTGACTGTTGATTCTGGTGCAAGATGAAATCAACTTTTATCACACCAAACAATAAAATCTTCGGAAAACTGCCCCAATTCGCCACAATAATAAAAAGAAAACATCGACGAAGAGACATCAATCAACGCAGTTACGGCCCTATGATTCTTAGTGCAAGAAATATCTTTTGTGGTCTCGATTAAGAAAGCCAGCATGAATGAATGATTCACAGTTACTAATATATCCATTTCATTACATTTCGTCATGCAATAAACTATAAAATCTCGCGTTTAGAATCGAAGGGGCGTAACTGTATTGATCGATTTCTCTTCGTCGATGTTTTATTTTGATCAATGTAGCGAATTTCGGTAGTTTAATTGATGGTTTGGTTTGGATGGATTTAATAGTTTTATGTGAAAAAAGGATGATTGAATCTAGCACTATAAAGAAATAAATATAAGATCGATTAGAAGCGATCGATCAATGCAGTAAATCCCTTATGATTCTAAACGCGAAAAATAGCCACTTTGGAAAAAGTTTGACGTTTGTTTAGAATAGCCGAATGAGTGCCAATGTTTTTCAATAAATCGAGGCCTACATTGATCAAAATTTGTAAATATTTATTACCTCTTGAATGTCAAAAAAGAACTCACTAGGCCGCCATTATCGAGCGCAAAATACTGGATAGATGACTGTTTAAAAATTATTTGTAAAACCTCTTTGTTAAATTCTTAGGAAATTCCTTCAGAAGTTCCTACGAAAACTCCTGCAGGAAATTGCATAGCGAATTCTTATAAAAATTTCTTTAGAAATTACTTTTTTCAACATTCCTTCAAGAATTTTTTCGAAAATTTCTTTAGAAATTCCTTTGAAAGTGCCTTCGAAAAATCCTACTTAATTTCTGTAATTTTTTTTCGACATTTCTTCGAAAGTTCCTTTAGGAATTTCTTTGTAGTTTTATTGAAGAATTCCTTCGAAAACTATAGGAAACCACTTAATGAAATGGTCCGTAAATTCCTTCAGAAATTACTTTACGAAATTCTTGGAAAATGATTTTAGAAATCCCTTTGTAAGCTCTTTCAAGAATGTCTTCTGAAATTTCTTTGAGGACTCTTTCGTAATTCGTTCAGAAATTATTTTCAAATTCTTCAGAATTTCTTCTGGAAATTCCTTCCATCGGAAATTTCTTCTTTAGAAAAACTTTAGAAAACTTTTTAAGGAATTGCTCCGAAAATTTCGTTGGAAATAGGTATGTAGCTCCTGCGGATTTTCCATCGAAAATTTCTTCAGAAAATCCTTCAGAGATTTCTTTGGAAATTTTTTCACGTACTTCGAAGTACCTTCGAAAATTTGTGGAAAATGAGACTGAATCGCAACCTGTTTTTCGTTTATTTTTAAATGGAAATGGCTAAAAGAATGGTCAAATAACGCAGATATGCATCGGCGTACGACCAATGCGTTACGGTTATTTTTCGATGCACACCTACGTCTTTTTAACGCTGAGTTGAAAAAGACGCTACGTACATCGGTCCTAATCGCTTTGCGTTTAATGATTTGTATTTTTACGCCGTTATTTATTCACCAAAAGCTTTTCGTATGAAAAAACCGTGGTTCGAACACACCCCCCCCCATGTGGCTTATCGTGGTCATTTTCCAAACCCCCCTACACCCATATATGACCACGTCGTGAAAATAGTTGAATAGTGCTGGTAGGTTTTTCTTTATTCAAGTGCGAAGATTCCCTGTCCCCGAAAATATTCAGGAAGTGACCGACCCTGAGGCAGTTGATTCAGGAGTCTCGGAAGTGCTCTCGAGTGGCTAGACCGGCATTTACAAAATATTAATAATTTTCTCTATTGTTACACGTAACAAATCTTCGAGAGAACCCCACACCCCATATTTTGCGTAACAAATTGTAACAAAAAGTAAATAACCCCCCACCCCCTATCGCGTTACATAATATTTGAACAGGATGAGACGAACAAATGGAGGAAGCTGCCTACACTGTGGTGAAGCAATTATATCAGCACAAATTTTCTTGTGCCTAAGTCGACGAAGCGTGGAGAGTACTAAAGCGAAGGATGCAGTTAACAAATCGACAGAGAGATTTCGACTACAATGAACTATGAGAGGCCGTCACTTGATTGGTTATCGAAGACAATTAAACACACTATTTAAAATTTTAGTTAATTATATTGTCTTCATTGAAATTGCAATGGAATAGATATAGATGCTAGAATTTCACCTTAGAAGTCGAAGTTTAAATTAGTTATTGTAAATAATTTTGAATAAGCATATCGACCAATATACGTACTCCTTATAAAAAAAACAGACCCATACATACAGGGGTTAGACAAAAAGGTTGAGATAGGTAAAATCATGTCGAAATTCAAATCATCATAACTTTGCGTAGAATGATCCGATTTTGATAAAATCAGGACCATCAGAAACCAGACGCTTTTCTAGATACTGTCCCTCTGCAAAACCTAGGATTGGTCCTTGTACCGTAGATGCTCCGGGTTTTCCGAAGATATGTTCAAGATCATTTTTCCTGCTTGTCATTTTGTATGATGTTTACTTTCATCATGTTTATGCTTTCTCCAAAAACTAGAACTAATATATGCCAATGGTGGCTGTAGATCTAAATCCATCAAAACTACGCATAGATATGGTCATTTTCAAAACGGTTCCGGGAACATATTGAAATGATAAAATCGGAATAATGCAAATATGGTATTCATCTTCATGGCTTTGCAGAATGATGATTCAGAAACATTTTGCAGTAGTGTCCACTGCCACCCTTATAGCAGGTTCCAAGGGCCTTCCAGGAGGGGCCGTTTTGGCACCATCTGAAACTATGCGTATATGATTCAAAATTCATGTCTCAAGCCGATGAATATAGGATCTTTATTAAAGATACATTGGTGCTGTAAGACTCTTTGCCAATTTGAACAGGTTCCGGGTGTTCTGCGAAAGTGCATATATTCAGGTGTATGGCCAATCCCGTACCGATGTTACGAAAATGGCCATATCTTTACGTATTCAAAGAATTTTGATCTTTAGCCAGCATTGGCAGCATATTAGTTCTAGTTTCCGGAGAGTGTAAACATGGTGGCAGTAACGTCAGATAAAAGGACAAGAGAGAAAAAATGCATTTTAACATATCCTCAGAAAACCGGAACATCTCGGTGGCCAAGGGACCAATCCGAGGTTTTGCATAGGACAGTATACTAGAAGTTTCCCGTCGAGAGGTCCCGGTTTCATCGAAATCGGATCGTT